>NW_028280286.1:0-61870 GCF_059751315.1 Micrasema longulum
CTGGTCGATCCATCGAGCTGCAACTCTGCCTCTGCTTCATCGTCCTGACACACTGCCCGTGATAATTATTTTCTCCAGATTTTTAAGGTCACGTCTAGCCATGTGACCGAAGAACTGCAGCATACGTTCGCAGCATATGGCCGATAGGCGAACTTTTATGTTGAGTTCTTCCAGTATAGAGACATTTGTTTTTCTGGCTGTCCATGGTATTCTCAGCATTCGACGTCAACACCACATCTCGAAGGCATCTATTCTCTCCTGTTCACGTACTTTAATTGTTCACGTTTCTGCGTCATACAAGAATATTGGGAACACAAGCGTACGCACTATGAATTTTTTTGTTTTTTTCGAGAGGCCCCGATCTCGTCAAATTTCGGTCAGTCGAGTCATGGTATTTTTTGCTATTAAAAAACGTCTTTTAGCTTCTAAAGTGCATGCACCGCCCGCAAAGATGTATGAGAGATTATAAATAGCAATAAATTGTAAAGCCTCGCATCCAAGTATTTAATTCTAAGTAGACTCTCTTCCATTCTTGGATGTAGAAGTAAAAAGAAAACCAAACGGCAGTCTTGGGCATACGGTGTATAGAAAACCAACGCATACGAATCGATACTTACACTCTAATTCACATCATCATCCAGCCCAAAAACTAGGATTAATAAATACACTTCTAACAAGAGCGACTCGAATATGCGAAGATTCCGAAAAGGGCGAAGAGTTCAACAAAATGTCATATGCATTGGAGCATAATGGATATAAGAAGAAACAAATTGACAACATTATTAAATCGCAAGGGACAAAGAAGAACAAGGAAGAAGATATAACCAGAGGGACTGCATACCTGCCATATGTACAGAATGTAACTGACAGGATAGCCAAAGTGCTGAAGAAACAAAATATTGCAACAACGTTTGGGACTGTGGGAAAAATAAAAGACCATTTAGTAAACCCAAAAGATAAAAATCCTCTGGAAACTGAAGCCGTGTACAAACTAAGTTGCCAAAGATGTGATAAAGTGTATATTGGACAAACAGGGCGCACCGCAAAGAAGAGAATTGACGAACGCAAAAGAGCGTGTAAACTTGGGCACCCAGACAAATCCGCAATAGCGGAACACTTTATAGACACAGGACATTTTTTTGCCTTTGAACCAAAAATTCTACATAAACCTAGTAATTATAGTGCACGAATAATAAAAGAGGCAATTGAAATACACAGACATCCAAATAATATAAACAAAGACGACGGGCTTAAATTAAATTCAACTTGGTTCCCAGCACTACATATGACAAAAATGAATAGAAATGTGCCTACTGCCGACTGCGACACGGTACAAATTACTAGTACATAAACATAATTATTCTTTCCAACAAAACTAGAAATGTGCCTACTGCTGACTGTGACACGGTACAAATTACTAGTACATAAACACATACATTTCTCTATAAAACACACAGTTTTCCCTGAAGATAGCTCCTGCAATGGTAGCCGAAACGTCGGATCAAATCCAACATACACGGTATCACCCAAAAAAGATATATAATATTGATAACAGTGACCGTGAAAACCTTCGCACCTATTTGATTGGCGTTTTATTCTTTCTGCCCATCTCTACAAAGAGACGCGTGATGATTTGTTTGTTTTTAATGTAAATAATCAATGGATTTATTCAACTGCAAAATCAATCACGTTAAAAGCAAGGCAAAAGCTAAACACATGATTTTAAACACATCGCTTTAAATATTTCCTAATGCATCTTATATCTGATTGGAGTTAATAAGCGTATATAAATAAATTGTGTTTTTTTTATGTTTAATCAATCAAATTACTTAACCGCTCAGTGTTAAGCAGGGTTCGATAGCAAAACCAATCCATTCACGATCGGCTCAACCCTAATAGCCATCATTTATAAAAAGTCAGTAGTTGCTAGCCATGGAATAAAAAAACCTTTATATTCACGGCTATGGCACGGAACAATTTGATTTTGATACTTTGAGTCTATCCAAATTTTCGTGGACAAGAATTGGATTTTATCCCTTTGAGAGTTATTCATATAAATATAATACAAGATAAATAATAATATTTTATTAAAATCTAGACATTTACAGGCCTTATGACCTGTCATTTTATGGTTTTAGAGGCCACATCACAAACTGTGTAGCATTCATAACTCTGCTTATATTTGAACATTTATATTCCTCCAATTCTTCCATCTGTCAAGTTGAAGAGCTGAAACCCTTATTATAATAACTCTCAAGTGGGTTGAATCCAGGTGTCTACAAAAATTTGGATAGACTGAAAGTATTGATGATAAAACCAGTTAGTCCAAGAAGAAGTGTAAAAATTGAAAAACGTCTTCAAGCGTTGCCTAGTATGTAGGAAATAATTCAATCAGATGAATCAGGGTATAAACTCTATAACTTCACAAAGATCAAATGGAAAAATTTAAGGAATATAGATATTCAAACATAGGCTGAATGGTTATTGTTATACGGTGTATAATGTGGCAGCTTAAATCGACCAATGACAGGTCATAAGCCCTGTTACTGTCTAGACTTCAATACACAACGATAAAATATTTTTAATATCTATTTATACTAATCGCCTAACACAGTTTTTGACTTTTTATAAAAATTTTCTGCATATAAGGATCTCTATTATAGGGAAACTGTTTTTTTTTTTACAAATATTTATATAAAGTACCTTACAATATTACGTTTTTGATATATATCATGTTATTTCATATCCACAGTATGAAATATTGTATTTCAATGAGTTAAAATAACTTATTCTGGGTTTTTCTCTATAAATACAATACTTATTTAACAATAACTCAAACCACTCTAGAAAATACTTATTTATCAATATACATCGTTATTTTAGGGTGATGATTTGTTACGACGTGACGTTTTGGCAACTTTCGCCATCTTAAGGATAAACTTATGAGTTAAACAACAGGTACATTTGTCAGTCTCGAGGATACCACAAAAGTTATTAAACCGGTAACCGGTCATTTAAATTCATGAATTGAAGTGCCTACCTATTACTATTCTTTTTATTGTATTTTTTTATTTAATTTAACGTATTTATGGAGATAGTTAATTTTAAACACGCATTATAATAAAAATAATTACTTACAGCAACACAAAACTAGAAATGAAACAATTAAATGAAAAAGCAAGAACAAAAAAGCATAAACAATATTTTGAGTTTGTTCAAATTTTTGTTGACAAGAACAGGATTCAAATGCCTCGGGAGTTGTCAATATTGATACATAAGAACAGAGATGAAAAACATTATTTAGAAAGGAATGTTTTTTATAATAAATAATAATGAACTTCCATAAAAAAATCACTAAAAAACTTGATTTTTTACATAAAACAGTGGGTATATTTTACCAAACTAAAAAAAATATAAGAAAACACTTGTATATTGAAGCCTTATTTGTTTTTTTCCGTATAATTTATAATCGCTCGTGTCAACTTGTCCGTAAGTTTTGTTGAACCACGTCCAAAACAATCATTTTTTATTCAATTGTGTAAAGACTAAAAAAAGGTTTGATGTATATTGAAGTTCACACAAATCTTAATTGTATAATCTACCTTTACGTTCACCTATGAATAAAGTATAAGTACTCACTTTAATTAAAAAATGAATGATTACAAAATATTCATTTTATTAAATATAAACGTGTCCGGAAATTTGTTCGCCTACAGTTGCTCGCCAGACATTATTTATTCTCGGACTTTTCTTCGCAGAGACCATTCCCAGCTGAGAGAGTTGTTCGCCACAGCAATTCTTCGCCAAACATGTATTCGCTATGTCATTTAATCGCCAATACACTTGTTTACCTAATATTTTATCGAAATATTATTTTTAACTAAAAACGAACGATTTAAATTTTGCTTAAACATTTAGAACAAAACGGATTTAATTAAAAAAATACAAACCATGTTGGGGTAATAAAAAAAAATACTGAGAAGATAAAACGACTTAACTATTCGCCATTTACTTTAAGGAGTAGGCAGGAGATAGAACACCACACTTGACATTTCACTAACAAAGCTTATTATTTAAAAAGTTATATTTATTTAACAATCTTTTGAGTTTGTTCAAACGCTTGTAAACAAGCTGTATTTCCTCCCTAGGGAGTTATTTAATGAAAACATTTTTTAAATTTTTATACTGCTTCTCATACCTGTTAATCAGCAATGTTTTCAATATGTCCAAATGCTTGTTGACGCGCTGATTTTTTTATTCAAATTATTTAGATCTAAATTTGTTGCAACAGAGAGGGAAAACATTTTGAAAAAGGAATATGAAAATCTGGGCATTTATAAGACTTACGACGCATCATTGGCTGGTTTAAGTAGCCACTTTACATAATGAGTAACATTCACAATTCTGCCTATGTTTAAACATCCAAAGCAAAATTTGTTTTCAGACGTTGCCAAGTAGGTGAATTGGTTCAGCCGAATGAATCTCGCCTATATGATAAAGGCTTCAGCTCTTTAACTTAACAAAATTTGACAGATGGAAGAGTTGTGGAATAATAGTGGTCGCAAAACTGATAGACATAAAAAGTCAGTTAGTGGTTAAATACTAATATATACTAATATTATTTTTTTCATTCATAATTCCCTTTTCACACCTAATGGTGCATAGGGCACTGGATTGATAAATAAATCGCAGCATATCTGAATCGATTTTGTCACATGAAAGTAAGGTGATCAGTCTTATGCTTCAGGTACCAGTCGACGGACTTTGAAATATTCTGTGAAAACACCCTTTTTATATAAATATTTCAGATCAACCATGCCGGGAATCGAACCTGAGACCTCTTGCATGATAGGCAAACGCGCTGGCCATTACATTACTAATATTAGTATTACCATTTCATTACTAACATTTCTAATATTAGTAAATTAAAACAATAATTTATGACGATAAAACGTAAATAAACAGTATTTGATTTTTTAGTAAATTTAACGAAATAAATATATGGTATATTGTACAAATAAGCTCAGATTGGAATCAAAGCACAATTATTTATTACAAATATAATTATTAAAAATATAAATTCCAGTTTAAATTGGCATTAAGGCTGTAGTCTAGTAAAACGAACGCAACATAAGAAATCATACGATTTAGCCATTTTAAAACGAAGGTTTTTTTAAATTGCGCAATAATAAAATAATAAAAATAATTTTATTTATTTATTTATTCATTTATTTTATTAGATAAACAAACAGGATGTACACATATATTGCCAATTTCTTTGTATATTAGTGTAAGAAACTCATGCACACACCAAAAAAATTGTTTACACTTAATACAATAATTTAAATTATGTTCAATATAATAAATGTAAAATAAATGAAATGAAAAAATATTTATATAATAATAATAATAAAGTTAAATGTCTGCTTCTCTCAAAATTTCTATAATTTTTGACCTAAATTTACATACATTGTCACAAAAATTATCAGCCTCGGTAAATATATTGTTATATTAGTCGCATATTCTAGGTATTGTAGATTGTTTAAAATAGTTTGTTGTCGCGTTTTCAGTGTAAAACAAAAGATTTTGTCTTGTCGGTCTAGATGGCACACGGAATGGGAGTCTTTCTAGTAGGTTAGAAGAATCGATTTTATTATTTATTAATTTGAATAAAAATAACTGGTCCAACATTATTCTTCGATTTTTAAGAGAGTTTATTCCATGGTACTGCATACTTTCAGCATGATTAGAAAAGTTAATGTTTAACCGGTAGTCGACCTGCTTAAAAAAAAATTGTTGGACCCTTTCTAGTCTATTAATACTTACATTATAGTACGGTGACCAAATAGGAGTACAGTATTCTACCTGGGGACGAACAAATAATTTTAGGGTACTTCTGTTAAAAAATGTACTTAAAAATTTTATGTAGTTAAAATATATTTACTGAATTCAAATTTTATTTTATGTAACATTTTCCTTTATTTCTACTTAAAATTATGCCTTCAGTAATACTTAAAAAAAAAAAAAATATTGAAATACTTTAGTTAAAACCTTTTTTTATAGAATTGTATTCTCTTTTTTTTAAACAAAAAGTTAATTCTGGTTGTAATATTTTATTGACTTTTTTATGACCTTCATACCAGCCCTTGCGAAAAACGATTAAAAATGTATGTAATTTGAAATGCTTGTATATCTTTTTCATATATTTTTTTTTAATTTGACTTATGCCACTTTCATGTTCAATTTATTATCTTTAAATTATTACAACAAATTTTAGTTCAATTCTTAGTTTTTTTATTAAGATTCCAGATACCTAAGTTTAGTTTAAATTTGAAATGGCGTATTCTGCCGGTCTATTAGTAATTATATTTTAGTTGCATAAAACTTTTAAGTGTATTTTTTAACCTTGAAAAAATATGGTTTTTATCTTATTTATGTTTTTTTTATTTTGTATTTTTGCGTAAAAACATTTGGTTTAAATGGCAAAATCGAATGATTTCCTAATTTTGCGTTCGTTTTACCACACTACAGTCTTAATGAAAAGCATGCAGTTATTCGTAATAAAGGTACTCGTAGTTTATTTTTCATGGCAATTTATTTTCCCCCTATTATTACATCTATGGCACATCGCAAAACAAGAAAAAAGCGAGCTAGTTTTCAGCTTTGGATGCCAAAATTTTAATTAAAGGAATGGAATGCTCTTCAACGTTTCTAGATTACTAAAAAAAGGTGCAAGGTATCGCAAGGATTGGTATGCACCAAGTCAAATTGGAGAAAAAAGGGGAAATGAAAATTTCATGTGTGTTCGTGAGCGAACTTAAAAATTGGAATTCGAATATTGCACAAAACCACTTCCTTGTCAAATCTAATCCACACTTTTAAACAAAAAAACAAACAAAAACAACCAAACCATCACACCGTTTCCCCGTAAGGGTAGGCAGAGAGGAAAGGACGCCACATCAGTCTATCTTTGCATACAGATCTACATTCATACATCTTCTCATGCACGCGCGCAGATTATTCCGAATTTCAACATGTCTATCTGAAAGTATTTGTTGGATTTGGTCATGCCATGTCTTTCTCGGTCTTCATTTAATTCTGCATCCATCAACATTTGCATCGTAAATATTTTTATCCGTTCTTTTGCTGTCCATTCGCTCTACATGTCCAAACCAACGCAGAGCTCGTTTCTTTATATTGCCGATAATGCTTATCTCAGCCTAACAAAATGTACGGATATCAACATTTATGCATATATCGTACATAGTACATCCACGCATTTGCCTGAGAGATCGTATTTCAACACCATTCAGTCTACTTTCATCCTTGTTTTCCCAAGTACATACTTCCCTCTCATACATCAAGGTCGGGACCAGGACTTCATTGTGAACTGCTAATTTTGCTTAACAGTGGTTCAAAGTCTTTTTATTTTTTTTTATTTTTTATTTTCTTTTATTCAGGAAACATACAGTACAGTTACAAAGTTTAATATTTTACACAATTAGACTAAATTCTAATGGACCAGTGAAGTTTCCATATTAAAAAGCAATTATATGTAAGGTTAATTATGAAAGTATTAAAATGAGAAGGAAAAAGAAAAACATAAATGAAAATTGTTTAAAAATTAAAATTTAAGTAAAAAAAAGATATTTTAAAGTTTGTAGTTTGTAGTAAGTATTTACAAATAGAAATAATATTAAAAATGAAGAAAATTTATAAGAGTAATTAAAAATTAAAAATGGAAATAAAGAATGAAAAACATGCTTAGATGTAAAAATAAAATAAAATAGTAATAACATTTTTTTTAAAAAAGGAAAAACATAAATATACACATATTTATTTTAAGGGATTCAAAGAAACGATGAGAAGAATTTTTAATTGAAATATAAGATAGTAAATTTAGGTCAATTTAAAAAACATCTTCAAAATTAATGACACATTATAGTAAGAGCAGCAAGATATTGATTTTACTAACATATATAATATAAGTAATTAAAAGTAGTTTAAAAGTATAAAAACCTGCCAATGCAGCAGAGAAAAAAGAAAAAATAAAGAAGGAATAACAAGTATAGCAAGTAATCTATAAAATTTGAAAAAGCAATATAAGGAGAAGATTTTAAACCAAGAGAAGTCGATAAAATTTCATTAAAGCGATTTTAATAGTAATACAAAATTTCAAAAGAGAAATTTGATTTATAATAATAATATTAATGTATGTAATTTGAGTGATATAAGAGAAAAAGGGACCAACGGGAGTTTTATTCAAAAGTTTTCAATGCACTATTTTTAAATAATTGTAATCCTGTAATCCTGTATTCCTGTTTTAACAGATGTATAGTTTAAGAATAAGAAATATTTCACTTTCCACATATGATTTTTGTAACTAAAAATGTTTTTATTTCCAGATTAAATTCTAAATTGAATGAAATAATGCTGATAATATTTTGAGTATTTATAAATTCGAATGGGTATACAAATACTGTATTTAACTAGAAATAGTGTGTTAATTACAATGAGGTTGCAGTTCCGTGGCTAGTGCTGTGGACTCATGGATCAAAGGTCTGAGGTTCGAACCCCATTCTACCCCAACTGGAAATTTATTTTCTAATAGTGAGTTATTTACATCTCGCAGAAAATGGCCACACAAATTTTAATATTTAGGTAAATTACAAAAAACGCCTTTATTTCTATTAAAAAAAACAGCCATTTACAAGATAAAGAACATGCCTTTTAATTTCTTTAACTCCTACATTTCTTTCTCAAAAATGTTTGCATTCTCATTAAAATATACATGTGTACATACATCTATTTTATTAAGTTAAATCAATTGATAATGTGGTTCTGTAACGCGGACGATTCTTAAATCATAACTGAGAAAAATAACGACTTATAAATAATGCTAGACAGGCTACACAATACCAAAAATATGTAATCTGACTGCGTAGCGACAATTTATAGATCGGGTCAGCACATTCAGTTATTTAAGCATTGACCCGGCTGGAGGAGCTGAGCTGTGTGAGGAAATGAAATCTTAAGTCAACAAAGCAGGTGGCATTTTTGGAGCAATAAAATCCACAATATGGAAAAACAAAGAAACGCCCATCAAGAGCAAGTTGAAAATTAACAAAGCATGCTTTAGATCAACAATGACATATTGAAGCAAAGGCAGACTCAGTGAGGACTAAACAAGTATTGAGAACTTTAGAGATGAAAACATAATTAAGATGAAAGCATTTTTAATTGAATTGGCATTCACTTCGTAACACTTAATTATAAATTATTACGAGAATAAAACTTTGTTATTAGTTTTACACAATGTTTATTAAATCACCTTTATATCACCCGTTGATGGAATGAGTGCTCTCTCAAAACTGTAGGAGTGTTCTTGTAAAAGAATAAAAATTGTGTAACACTAATAACACAGTTTTATTTTCATAATAATTTAGGATGAAAGCAGGCTAAGCCGGAGAGAGTAGTACGGTTTTGTTTCTCTACATTATCAGCCTCCTGTGACTTGTCTTCGTGAAAGACCTCACAAAAGATGTAAGGACAGCTAAAAATCCACCCCGCATGAGGAATAACTCTCTGAGAACAGATTACATAAGTCTATGCAACAGAAGAAGGAAAAGTAATATTGTTTTTTATTTAAATATCTCCATATGATTCTGATTCTCGGGTTCAAATATTATAAGAAATTAAAATATTCAAATACTTTCATTAAATTAATGTTTTATAATTTTTTTTTGGGGAACAGCCAAGAAAGCCTTCTAATTCCTAACACGAGGGAATGAAGTAGCATTAAACTTATTATACCATACAATTGTGACGTGTGTGTAATATGTTTTACAGATTATACAACTATGTACATTTTGCAAAGGAATACAGTTAAGCTTTTTCTCTAATAATATCCCAATCATTATTTGAATTTAAGTTATTTAAATTCTAAGTCAAGGTGAAAAAGAGGTGATCAATTTTATTAATAAGGGTTGATAAAATGGTTTGTGATGTTCAAATATTCAATTCAGTGCAGAAAGCTCATTGATGACGAAAATAATTAATCTATAAATTTACATGTTTTAAACATCATCAAACCCCCTAATTCACACCTGATGTTACGCAGGGCACTTATTCGATAAAGAACATGCAGTGCATCTCGATCATGTGCGACAAGAAAGTATAGTGATCAGTCATACGCGTCAGGTGCCAATCCAGGGATAGTAAAATGTAGCAGTGAGAAACAACCTTATACACAAATCTTTTTAATTGATCCTTCTAGAAATCAAACCGAGGAACTCAAGCAATGTAGGTGAACACTCTCACCACTACACTACGAGACGGCGCATTTTATCTACTGACTCGGTTAAATTTCAATGTTTTGATTGTCTTTAAACTAATTTATAAACTCTTACGGATTAAAACATTAATTATTTAATATTTTTTTCTTTTTACTCTTTTCTAACGGTTAACGTGTTTTTTGTTTAGTTTCGTCTGGTAGTTTACTGTAAAATTTCAGTTCCTGGTTTATTTAGTTTAGTCTCGTCTGTCCTGTCTCGTTTTAGAATGTTATAAGAGATATTGTTCTGATATTCTCGTATTGTGTCTGTGTTTTTTTATAAAATAATTAAAGTTTTAATTCTTTGTCAACAGTGGTTCATTTAAAAATACATTATAAATAATATGTATGAAAAACTTCAGTTTTATTAAATAGGTATTTTTTTAAAACAGTTCATTCATTGGTGTTAGATAAAGGATGCTATATGCTAACTTAAATATTTTATTTAGTTGTCGTTTTAGTTAATTTATGCCATTTTGGTATCCTGTTTCCCATAGTTATTGCATATAAAATATTCAAGATTTTACAGTGAAGTTCCAGAATAACAGCTCGTCCAACTTTCGGGTGTCTACTGGAGTACTTCAAGGGTCAGTACTCGGACCAGTCCTCTATCTCATGTACACTAAAGATATAGAGAATATTATCAATGAATGTGGACTGTGATCTCACTGCTATGCGGATGATACACAGATTTATTTTTATTGTAAACCGAGCGAGAGAAATGTGTTTGCTAATTTAATTAATTGATTCATCGAGAAAATTGGAAATAAGATGTTTTAAAATAGACTAACATTAAACCCATCTAAAACGGAACAACTATGGATGGCTTCAGCCAGACGACAGAATGTGATGCAGCATACGGCACTACACGATGTAAGGAGTACCGCTTTACCCACCGTAAAACTACTGGGAGTTTTCCTTAACTCTGACCTTTTTCTTGAAGCTTAGACAGATTAAATGCATACGCCTAAATTTGCCAGTTGATGCCACCCGTCAATTAATAAATGCGTTTGTATTGTCTAGAGACGATTATTGTAATGTTATCTACACAGGTCTATCAATGAATAAAATGTCTTACCTACAGACTTATTTTTGAAATCCCTAAGTTCAGTCATATCACTCCACTACTCCAGAAATTACACTGGCTACGTTTTCCACAGAGGATGGAATACAAACTCCGTTGGCTTATGTAAAAGTCAATGCACAACTCAGCTCCAGAACATCTCAGGGAACTTTGCATTTCAGATGAACTAGATGACAGACGTCTAACGCTTAGATCAGCTACATCTACGTCGAGAAGAACATTTATATTACCTCTGCGCAAATAGCGCACTAAATTCGGCGAACGCGCATTTGCGGTCGCAGGCCCTACGGCACGGAATGCTCTCCCAGCAGAGGTGCGAAACTGTGAGGGTGAAGTGATGTTTCGGAAAATACTCAAAACTGACTGGTTCTGTAAATCATTTGAATAAATCCGTAGCATGTGATAATAAAGTAAATTGTTTTGCTTAAATTGAAAATTAAAAAAGTTTTTTTTTTTTTTTAAAGTTTTATTCATTTTAACAAATAAGTAACATACATAATTGTATTTTTGTTCCCGCAAAGCCGAAGCTTGTCTGCGGGTTACATTACATTTTTAATTTTTTTTTATAAGTAAGTACATATTTTAATAATAATTGAAGAATAAAATATATTTATACACTTAAGTTTCACTTGCTGTTTAATAATTTTCTGACTATTTTTTAAAATGAAATTAGGTTTTTTTCTTCACGATTTTTAGCTGGTATTAAATTGTACAGTTTTGGTACTACACTACCCATTTGTTTCTTTAAACAATCACTTTGTAAAGCGCCTTTAGGTAGGATACTACAAAAATGACGCTTTATAAGTTATCCATAATAACAATAATAATTTATGATTGGTATTTTTTTTTTTTAATTTTAGTTTAATTTTTTTTTATTTTAAAAATAAATACCCTGGTGAAATAAATGTTACCGAAATACCGATATTTACATTTTGCAAAAATCTAAAAATGTATTATCATATTAAAGAAATGCAACAAAGTCACACATTTTTTGTCGTATGTATTGAAAAATGCTACTGTAAAAATTTTTCAGCGTTATCTACATAATATTATATAGATTGTGAAATATGTTTAGAAAACACATATATTAAAAAATACATTTTTTATGTGCTTCTATCACGTGTCCGCCTCATGATGTAAAGGTCAGCATGTTTGCCGACAAACATTTGGACGTACAAAATATGTAGCATAAAAATATAGAGTTTTTTCAGACACTTAGCAAGTGAAATATTTCGGTAAAATTTCACCCGCGTCAATAAAGGTTTCAGTTGGTTAAGTGTGGGATTGTCAACACTAACAAAATACAAAACAATCGAAATTAATGTAATTGATCTTGATTTATAGATGTTTAAAGATAAATCAAGAACATTTTTGGAAATGGAATATTGAAGTTCTATTTTTAAAAGACTACATTTGCTTAAATAGAATGACCTACCGATATTTTGGATTTGGATTCGACCAAAGAAAATTTTAATCGCGGTTTTGGTTTCAGCTAAAACAAAATGAGAAACTAATTGTGTTTTGGTTTGAGCTGAAAACATAGTTTTGGTTTCAAAGTTATGATTATTCAAAAATTATTTTTAAAGTATTATTTTGAACAAAATCACGTACTTTTTGCTGCAGTGATAGCACGTATTTGGGATGCTACATGAATAGGCGCTTGCCGTAAGCCTATAGTCCACAAATCCTCAAGTGAAGACGTGATTATTTTTAAATACATTATAAAAGGTTAAAATTGAAGCATTTTTGCCCGAAAGCACCCTTACTCAGGTAAAAATAAATGTTGTAATTGTAGAAAAAAAAACTAGTGTTACTTTATCCACAAATTTAAAATAACCAGTGACAGCTTTCATCGTTTTAGCGACATCTAAAAAAACCGGTTGCAAAATCACCGGTGAGCAAAATTTGTGGATTTAAGTATCACTTGTCTCTTATTTCCATAATTAATTTCAGTGAACTTCTGCGGAGAACTTTCATCAAAAAATTTAAATATCTTGTATTATTTATTTACCCATTCATACTATTTATATACATCACGGCAATCACAGATCCCTTTCTTAGTGAACAGTTCCTTATGATACAATCAATTTTTATAAAATGGCGAACGGCACAGAGGATTTCCCTGATTTAATCAGACTGATAAGTATCTAAGTACCAACTAGATGTATTGGATTGCAGTCTACTTTTAAAGTTGCGTCTTATAGACATTATTATTTTGCAAATTTTCCAATCGTCAGACTACACCGGCTCGGAAACAAGTATGGAGAAATTGATATGATTCATCCATTGCTTTTAGATTTAAAATTCTTACTACGATAAAATCAAAATAACTGACATTATTCAAATGCTGTTAAATTCATTGTCTTTTTATGTTTTACTTAACAACAATGTTTTGCCTAGCGCTGTAATAATTAAAAAATATATAAATTAGGTACTTTCTAACTTTTATGTAATATTTCATCGTTATTTATAAAGTTACATATTTATTAGACATATTAACGTTCGTAATGAAACGCTTGAATTGAAATTTTGTACATGTCATGTGAAATACCTCTGGACGTATTTAATAAATAAAATAAAATAAAAATAAATATTGTTTTCATGTCAAATAAGTATACACTCAAGACATACGCAGACATTAAAAAAATAAATTAAAGCACGAGCAATCAACAATATGAATATCTTCTTATCAGCCTGTTTTTCTCCACAGCAGAATATACAATATCCTTACTTTCCATGTTTCTCTGTCTTGAGCATTCTGTTTCCATCCATGTCCCACAAGTTCAATAAAGCCATCAGTTCATCTCATCTGTGGTCTCCGAGCGTTCCTTTTATTTAAGATTTAGAAATGTAATATATAAAAAGTGATTACTTTTTTAATTTGTATGTTGTTTTTTAAATAACTGCTCTATTCTTTTTTATGTGGTGAAGAGAAAATTGAAAATTTACTTATTCTTCAAAATAAGGCAATGAGGATTATAATAAATATATATTCAAATGAAGAAAGAATATACAACAAATAAAATATAACGTAAAAATTTTAATATATAATTATGAAGGGGATAAAATAAATAAAAAATATAATTAAATTTACCCAATAATGACACGGGGGCGAATCATCCAAATAAGCGATTATGCTGAACGTACCAATATATTTGACTTTCAATTATAATGTTATGGAGTAATTATGTTTTTTGGGAAAATAAGCAAAATAATTGTTATTTATTATAAATCACCATAACCGTTCCTTTCTTGCTACAAAAAAAAACTATGAAGTGCGCCCAGCGCCCAGTCCATTCTCAGTGTATGATAAAAGTAGCTGCTTACCTCAGCTTATTACTCCATACTAAAAAAAGTATACCATATTTTAAATCTTTAACCCATTTCTAAACTAGGTTGTTTTTATTCTAAAACAAGCTTACAGATAACAAATATTATTGGAAGATTTTCTATTAAGAAATTTGAATTTCGAACATTTATTCCAAAAGACTATTTTTCTTTGACATATAATGTATCATATAGGACATGTGGCGTTCAAAGTGGCCGTTTCTGGGTTATTCATTTTGAAAAAAATTGGCTCGTGCTCAATTCAATCGTAATGGAACTATTTGCTGCATGTCATTGTTGTATTTTTTAATAAACTTTTGTACAAGTATTGTATTTAAATAGTGTAGAATAAAGCTACGTGTGTCGTGTGGTCAAAAACAATTTTTATTTGAGTTGATTTTCACAGAACCACAGAGAAAATATTAATTCAAAATTATATTACTTATATGTAGGTACAAATTAATGATATTTTTTTGTAGATTACCTGTATAAAATAATGGTTCGTCCTGCAATGTCATACATATAAAACTAGTGATAACAAAATGTAAGATCATTAATGAGGAGAAAAACAGTCTCAAAACTTGGAAACTTACTAGAAATTAATATTGTACAATAAGTTGCATGAATGAAACGGAAAGTCCCGAAATATTTCAAATGTATTTGTTAAATATGTTTTTGAGAAATGTTGATACGAAATTGTGATGTTTTAAAATTTTTATTATTTAGAAAAGTTTTTTAAATATTCTGAAATGAATTAATAAAGCATAAATAAATAAAATATTTCCATAGGGTCTTCAATTAAGTATTCTGGGGGTCCACCTATCAACTTCTTGCCTCACCACATGAACCGCCCACTGATCCTTATTATTTATCGTATAAATATCAATAGCAATAATTTAAATTTTATCACGTCTTTATTGTTCAGTCTCATATTCGGATATATTAAAATTATACAGTTTTTTAAGAGAAAACTGTTGTAAGAGGATAAAATGAATGTAAATTAATGTACAAAATTAGACATCGCGAAAGCAATGGGTCACTGGTTATTCCAAATTTCTGAGTTTAAGCATCACTTACTTGTCTTTTTTTTAAAATAAAAATTGCAATGAACTCGTACTTATAATTTCCACTAACAAATAAATATTTTAATGAGTAAGTTTTGTTTTTACTGGTTTTAATTTTAAGCGCTGCAGTAGTATTCCTAAAATCATTGTTTCTTTCCCAAAAAACGTTATCTTTAAGGTAATTCCTTTAATCTTTTTATTCCAAGGTTTTATCAATGATAGAACTCACAATGTAACTTTTAACCCTCTATTTAGCGTTTGACCTACTTTTGGGTCAAGAGTTAAATGTTTAAGTAAACATCTATTATGATAATGTGCGTGTTTCTTCACGTTTAGCGGAGACGTGTTCAAATACAATAAAAATAGCCGAGTGCCAGCTATAAACGTGTCCACTGCCTAAACCAGTTGGATTATTTATAAAACAATATATTATTGAACAAATTAATTTGTGGATTTACAAAATATGTGACACAAAGTTAATTTACCTGCAAAATCTGTTTAACTTAAGCAATATATTATATACTCGTACATATATTTAAAACTTTAAATACAAATAAAGGGGCTTCGGCGTGCTTATTTCTAAAAGCAATATCTTCCCGCCAACCAAAAATAAAGTACCGAAAAGAAAAATTGGTCTAAAAATTAAAATAAACATATTTTTAAATAACGCATATTTTAAATGGGCAGATAGAGCTTGCACATATGAACTTCATTACAAAAATACTAATGATATACACATTACACGATCAGGAATGTGGGATCAGGTAATGAGTTTGGAAGGAGACAGGAAAAAGATCCAGGAAATAAAACGAGTAATTAAATAAATATTTTTTAAAACATACAAAGGTAAGTAGGGGATCTAAGGAAATATAACTATGTTTGAGGCGTTTATTAAGAGCGGGGAAGGAAATTGTATTTTTTTATATGAAGAGGTAACTCTTTCACAGTCTGGCCCATTAAACAAAAAATATTGTTGAGTTTGAAAGATACAAATGAAGATTTGTAGTTGATAATCTTATTTTACCAGCATCAAACAGATTAATTTAGAGCTGAATCATCAAATATAACTTAGATTTTAAAATAATTTTTCAGTAGTGTGACACAACCAGAAATTAAACCCGTTACTTGTGTGTAGAAATAAAATGTTTTCTTTATTTCATTTCCATTATTTATTTATTTTTAATTTAATGATATGATACGTTTGTTATTAAACACATGTAATAATGCGTCAACAGAATAAAATAATTTGATTAAAATAATGATGAATTATGTTGTATAATATTTTATGCAAAAACAATAAAAATATATATTTCACACAAACTTAACAATAAAATGATTGTCACACAAACTAAATAAAACAGTCTTCTTAAATACGTTTTTAAAGTTATTATTTAAATTAAAAGAAAATATTGATAAAAAATAATAAAACCTGTGATTTTCTAACTAGAACAGCATTCACTCTGCAACAAAACGAAACATTAATTTCGTACTTGTATTTTACTCCTAAATAAAGGAGCGTATTTACACGTGTTGAGTTATAAAGTAATTTCCCACAGTTTAAGGAAATGGAAATGAACGTATAAAAGCTGTCACCAACAGAATTAAATAGTTAAGTTCACATTATGAAATATGAATTGCTTCAAACGATGTGTGCATAATATGGCAGAGTACTAAAACGGATGAATACTTTTGTTTTAAATAAAGATTTAATCAACATATTCTATTTCAAAGGCGTATTGCATAATAATGTGATAAGTGATACACTAATTAAACCTGCGTCGTAGTGATATTTAACTCTATTATCGGGTAAAAAGGGTTTTGTCTAACTGATTGTTTGATATATAGAATAACTATTGCTTTTTTGCATAATGCGGTTTAATCGAAGCGTGATTTGAATCACCTATCACCACTATGTATAAATCACTTTGTTTAAGTATTTTTAAGTGTTTATGGGACAAAAAGTGATCTGTTTATGTGACAAAAAATTGTTTACAAGTGGTATAAACCATTCAAAGAAGGCAGAGAAAACGTTGAAGACAAAACTCGACCATCAAAATCAACAGATGAACAACACGTCAAAGAAATAAAAGATTTCACGATCTAAAATCATCGATTTAAAATTATAAACCTTGTTGATGCTGTTTAAAATTTATTTGGACTGGTCCATACCATTTTAAAAAATGTTCTGTGCCTGGAAAAAGTGAAATCTCTTTAAAAAAAAAACAGCGCCTCGTTGAAGTCTGTGATACAATGCTTTTTGAATATCAAGATAAGAAAAAATGCGTATAATTGGAAATGAGATTTACATCTATTCATTTGATCTAAAAACAACTGACAAATCAAGCGAATACTGCGCAAAAGGTGAGTCAAGACCGTAAAAATTAACGCCAAAGTCGTTCAAAAATCAAGATCATGTTAACAATTTTCTTCGATTATCGTGGTGTGGTACATTATGAATTTCTTTCGCTGAACTAAACTGTTAATAAAGAACATTATTTAAACGTTATGCAATATTTACGTGAAGTTATTTACAAAAAAACCAGAATTGTGGACAGACAATTATTGGTTTTTGCAGCACGATAATGCACCTTACAAACGCATTGGTGATTTGAGACCATTTCGCAAAAAAAATCAACTCATAGCATTCCACAACCATCGTTTTCACCTGTGACTCACGTGTGACTTTTGGCTATATCTTTAACTTAATATATCGCTCCAAGGACACTATTTAAGAGATAAAAGCCAAATTGTTACCCGCTTTTCATTCTGATAATCTACTTTAAAAATTGTTACGAGAATTGAAAAAAAAACGTTCGCATAAGTGTGTTGTATCGGGAGGAGAGTACTTTAAAGGCAATGAAATAGATTTAGATGAATAAATAAAGATTCTTAAAGCTTAAACATGCTAGATTTCCTCCCTGAAGTGCTTCAGTTGTTTGATTTCACAAAAATCAACAGATGGAAGAATTTAAGAAATATGGATAATCTAACATAGGTAGAAAGTTAACTGTTACATAATGTATAAAATGGCCACTAAAACTAGCCAATGATACGTCATAAGCCCTATAAATGCCTAGACTTCTATAACCCCTTCTCTAAAAATCTTCTCCGTCTCCATTGTAATTTCTGAACATACATAAACGTTGATCAATAAACAAAATAATGAAACGAAACCAAGAAATTTTATTGATGTTTAATTTTTAACGTTCAAATTAAAACTTCATTTGCGCAAATTAACTTTTGATAATAGTGTCATGTATTTTTTTTCATATTAAACTGCATCTTTTGTTAGTAAAAATATTGTTTTTCTATGCTTTTTTTGTCAATTAGTAGTAACGAACGTACGTTCTAATGAAAATATTATCATATTAAAAATGTCTAAAAATGATAAGTCATGCAAATGACCATCATGCTATGAGTTGCGTGCTGCGTCATGTGAGAATATTATTTTCTGTCAAAACACTTTTATTAAATGAACTTTTTTAAACTTAGAATTATGGATTAAGTCATTTACTTGAATAAATTATTTTAATAATTGTTAATTAAAAATGCATAACAGTACAAAAATAAGTTGATTTATGCAGCTTAAAGAACAATAATGAAAAAATATGCAATTATAGAATTGAGTATTATTTTCACAAAGCTTTACTTTTTGTCTGTTCTTATCGAGAATATTGATAAAAAAAGACCCACAAAAATACATGGATTTAAACTCGTTCCTTTGATCTCATAATATTGTAAACTTGTGTACTTACTCAGTAACACTTTTAAAAAAAATCTTTCTTCCAAAAATAATTCAAGTAAATGGCTAGACTTCCATATTCCTCTCTTAAAAATGTTTTCCTTCTTTGTTGCAACAAATATTAATATCGTTTTAACTCCCTAGTGAGTGAGCCAGCTAGTACAAACATTTTGAAATACTTAAAACATTATTGATTCAACTAACTGGTATAAGAAGGACAAACATTTTCAGGCATTGCCTAGAAGTTAAAATAGCTCTACCAGATGAATCTCACCCTCATAAATAAAGGTTTTAGCTTTTTTGCAACAAAAAGCAACCAATAAAATAGTTGAAGAAATATGTATGTATAAACATAAACCGAATGGTGAATGTAATTCAGTGTGTATAATGGCGACTTAAACTAGCCAATGATCAAATACCAAAATCATAAGCCCCGTAAATGCACAGAATTCTATACTCTTCTCTAAAAAATGTTTTCCCTTTTTGTTAATATTTTTTTATTTCAATAATTCCATATGGAGTGAAATCCAGTCAACTACAAACATTTGTATATACTCAAAACATTGTTGAAAAATAATTAAATTCAAAAACTATTTAATGGTTTTGAGGCCATTTTTGTCATTGTTTTTGTAACGATAAATACATTTGATTGTACACAAATAATTTTATAATAATGATACCAGACACGATGGTGTCGCAAAAGGAATAGAACCTATCAATGGTTATTCCAAATTTGTAGATTTAAATATTACTCGTTTTTTATTTCCGTTATTAATTATAATGAAATTTAACCAAGAATTTTCATTAACAATCCTGAACTAAGATAATATGACTTGTGTAAACTGATAAGAAGTTAGTAAAAAACAAAATTCTAACTACATTCATTTGTTATTAGAATTATTCAAGTTCAGATTGTGACTGCAACGTAATACTAAATCTAAAGTAAACTGAATGTTGCATTCTTGACTTATTTGTAATAGATGTATTATTTATCAGCACTAAAAAATGTAACCCGGGTGCCAAGGGCATCAAAGTTATTGATAATGTGTTTATATTATATAAGTAAAAATAATAGGCACATTATGTCCATACGAGAGGGAATCCAAAAGAAACCGAAGTAATATTTAAAAAAAAAAAAAAATTACGAAACCTTTAATAGCCTTTATTAATAAAAATCGGACTTTAGCGGAAATACGAATTTCATACAGGTTTGTAAAAAATTTGAAATAGTTGAATCAAGAAAAGAAGCACGAAAATGGATCTACCTTTTATGCCATGAGGATGTCTTTTTGTTTTGGGCACTGGATGATGAAAGTTTTTAAACAATTGGGATATTAAACGAATTATTATAATAACAAATTTCACGACGCGCGACGATTTCAAGAATTCTTATAAAATGTTATGAGATGTCAACATCATATTTTAAATGTTCTTAATTAAAATGTTTGGTGATAAATGCTGTTTTATATTAATCAACCTTTAAAGTTCTCTCTATTGGAGCAAATGTTTACGTCCAATATTTTATTTCATTGTTGGAAACATTTCAACAATTCGTTACCGTAATGCTTGGCAGTGCTTTCTTCGTTTTTTCTAAACCTCAGCAACGTCGGAAAAACGCTATCTTTTTATGTATTTCTTCAATCAAAGGAATAAAAATAAGTCACAAGAAGCTAGAAGGAGTAAACAGGCTAGATGGAGTAGAGGCGAGGCACGGGGGTAATGCTTTTTTTAACTAAAATTGGCGTTCAAAGATGGCCGTGTGAGAGCAAATTTAGCAAATTTTCTACTTTTCTTGAATGTCGCGCAGTTCGAACTACTATTATTATTACAACCATGTTCAACAGTAATAGAAATATTTTTTTAAAAAATGTAGAAGTAATAAAACCATCAGAATTTTACACACGTATGGGCAACTCAAGCCAAAGCAAATATATATATATATTTTTTTTTTATGGCTACATATTTACCTATTTATTACAGAAATTTACATTTAGTAAAATAAACAATATGTTTAATGAGTACTTAAAGTATACGGCTTAGTAGTGTAATGATCAACGCTTTTGTTTACCATGCGAGAGGTCTCGGGTTCGATTTCCGACATGGTTGATATAAAATATTTATTTAAAAGGGTGTTATCACACCAGAATATTTCATAGTCCCTGGACTGGCACCTGAAGCGTATGACTGATCATCTTACCTTCATGTCACAAAAATGATCAAGACACTGCGTTTGGTGTGCCAATGCAGTGCCCTTTGCACCATTAGATGCGGAAAGAGAATGATGATGATGAAAAGTATACAAAAAAATTTTTTTGTTTTTTGTTGGCGAGACATATAAACTTAGGAATAGCTTCCCCGTTTTAAGACAATGTTATTTTTATCATAAATAATATCCTCTATTTTTTTTATCCTTTTTGTTAGTTTTTATATTTTTTCAATTAATATTTAACAGAAAATTATTTTTTACGTAATGTAAAATAAAAAATATACATGTAACGTTATAAATTTGAATAAAATTGCAAAGTGGTAAATTAGGCAAACGTTTATTCATATCATATCGAAATTCAGATTTAATATTTACAAATAAGATTTATATTTATATAATATTATTATTATTAGAGCACACATTATAATATGGCCATGTGTGCCCTACTTCCAGATTTAAAATCAAATATTAAACATACCACTAATACCTAAAGCCTAATACCCGTATGCAGAGACAAACCTTAAGGTGAGGAAAGTATATTCTATTGTCTTCACCTTCGGGTTATTCTCTGCATTTGAAATTAGAATGTACTTTCCTCACCTTAAGTTTTGTCTCGGCATACGGGTATAAGTATTACCAATTAAACAAGAAATCAAATTACGTCCGTCTACATCGGACAACAACTTCTCTGACTCCCTTCGACCAATACAAAGTAAAAATCAAAATAAAAAGTAAAATACAAAGTTCCTTAGCCTAGCGATCTCACCACACTTTCGTGAATTCGGGGTAACGTAGCACATCCTTTGGCCAATATTGATGCCTTTGAGCCAAAAAAGTATTAACTCCTATCTGTAGAATCAGATCCTTATTGGAGTGTCCAGTATTATGATCATGGCAAATCGTTAGAAAAACAGCTTTAAATTTCATCACGAGAAAAATAAAACATATGTTTTTTTTAATTGCCAAAAATCACACTTTCGAATATATTAATTTATTAAATGTTTCTCATATTTGTAATAGCGGACAGAAGTTCGATAATTATGAAAAACTCAAAAGCTGTCGACAGTAATCTTTCCGTAATAAATAAGCAAATCGTACATTTAAAAACTGACATTCACTAAAAAATGTGATAATACAAAATATCATTCCATCCTAAACCTACTACATGTCCTTATTTCTTTTCTGAAAATCTGTAGCCTAGGTGTAAAGCACTGAACATATACGTTTGTTACCAGATGATGTATTTTAGGTAACTTCTGGTTATTTAAAAAGATTCAAAATATTTGTTAGTGTAATTTCTACCCTAGACAAAGGCGATGCTCTAAAACCAGTGAGCACTATAAATTTATTTGAGTGATTTTACACAAAATAATTGCATAGATATATTATTCAAAATGAAAAATCACTCAGTGCTTCAAATATGAATTAAAAAATAAAACAGTTTGATATTTCTCACACAAAATTTTGAGTTGTTTTTAAAACGATATTATCACAATATTGTGCCTACTGTACATAATTAAAAGCATTTATCATTCTAACGCAATCAAGATATTATTTAACTTTTACAGCATTAACATGCATACTCGTAATTAAATAACATTATTTTATCATATTTAAATTTATTTTCTTAATTAAAAAATTTATTTATAAACCCTTACATTTATTTTCCAAAAAAATAATATAAACATTTTTCATTCATACTCTGTTGTTCAAAATAATATTTTTTACATCTTTTGAAAAGTTTGTCTGAGTCTGTTGTTTAGTTTTGTCTGGTAGTTTATTGTATAATTTCAGTCCCTGGTTTATTAGTCTTGATTGTCCTTGTCTTGTTTTAGAAAGTTGTATATGGTATTTGTCTGATATTTTCGTATTATGTCCATGTTGAAAACAATTTTTTACAATTTTTAGTTCTTCGTCTACAATTACTTATGGATAAATTTTAATGATTCTAGTTGAAAGAGTTCAGTTATATTTAATTGCTTAGTTTGTTTAAAAAGTTCTCTAGTTGCAGTTAGATAGGGAAGGTCATATACTAACTTTAATATTTTATTTTGTTGTCTTTGCAATCTGTTCATGTCATTTTTATATCCTACTCCCCATAGTAGTTGCGTATAACATATTTTAATTTTTACATAGGCTTTATACATTAGAATTTTTTCTGTTTTTGGAACAAAGTTTTTGATTTATAAAAAAAGACTCGATAATGTCGCCGCTTTGCTAACTAAATTTTTGATATGAATTGTCCATGTCAATTGTCTGTCTATTGTTAGTCCTAAGTATTTAAAATGTTCAATTTCAGTAAGTCGTTCATTATTTATGTAAGAATCTACTTTATGACATTTTTTACTAGATTCAAAATGGATAACATTGCATTTCTTTACATTAAGTGTAATACTAATTAAATTTTGCTTTGTTTAGAATGGCAATAAATTGAAATCAATAGATGTTGAAAAGCACGTATAAATTTATATTTTACTTTATTTATATATAAATCGTTTTGGGGTTAGAGCCCTCCTAAGTATTTAACAACGCCAGGGGAGGTATCGCAAGCCGGCAAACAAATGTTTTTGGCACGTTATCAAGCTCGTGAAGATAAATTGATCAGCCATAAATACTCCGCATTCTTGAAGTCTGTTAACAAGGTGAAACCTTATTTTCCGTCACCGCCACCTACGAAAGGCTCTGCCCAGCAGCACAATTTTAGAGTATTTTAGAAAGTGCAGCAGCGTTTAAAAATTCCACCCTCGGGGATTTTTAATATGTCATGCAGTAGATAATAAGAAACAATCATGCCAAGTTTCAAAACTCCGGGTTTTTTTTCCCCTCAAAAAGTCTTATTTGCCTGGGTAATATTACGAAGCAAATAGTGGTTTATTTCAAGACGAGTTACAATAGTCACAAGCAAGAAAATGTATATCGGTACGCTATGAATATTACAATTTTAAAAATATCTTTTTTGACCGTGTTAGTACACAAAATAGCCGTGCAGATGAATCGTTTGCTTCCTAGTTACTAGGGTTGGGGTCCGAGTTCCCGCGGGTTCTAGTTTTTTGTAATTATGTTTTTTTTATGCGTTTTTTTGTTGATCGAATGCTCGCGTTAAATTAGGAAATATTTAAAAAATATAAAATATATTTTTTTTTTAATGTGCTGTACTACCGCTATGGACGTTTTATCGGAATTTTTGCAGCTTACCAATCTAAAAACATACCACTTGCCTCTGATATGCGATCAATTGAGTTATTGATTATTTAAGTAAAATTTTAATTCCGTACCTAAAAACGTAGCTGACCTAAATTATTTGTTGCTGTTAACATCTATCAGCTTTGTTAAACTGTATACTCGTATATTATTAATGTATTTTAGTTAATCAATGCAACATTGTCATTTAATTTCAAATAATCCGCTGTACATATTATACTCACCTTAATTACACTTATTTTAAACAGTAAGCATTATTTAGTACACCATTTAAATAGAACGCTGGAGGTATTTAGGGTAAAAGCGGAGACATTTAAAATCCATTAGTATTCTACAATCTGAAATTCCTTTAACAACTTTCGTTTAAAATTTACTCGTCAACAAAACAGATGCATTTATATTTTTAATTTTATTTAAAATTTATTTTAAGGGTTGATTTTTAAACAATGTGATGTTAAAATACTATTTCATGTCGCATATTTATAAAATTAATTAGGTAATACTGATTTTCAGCAACGTTTAAATATTATTACATTATTAAGGATTATAAAGAAAATTGTTCGCCTTTCATGACCCTTAAATTTAAATACCGAAACATATTCATTATAACACATTTTTTTATGAAAAAAATATTTTAAATCCCCTGATAGCACTTTTAGGTTACTTCGTGGAGTTTGCAATTTTAAAATCATACTCGTATAATGTGACCGATTTGATTCAAAATATTTAATTTTTTGTCGTTGACAGCCATATTACAGCTCTAATATGTATCTGAAAAGTTACAAAATAATTGATCTAACCATGAATCGTGAAGCTTAATAAAACATTTACGCTTAATTACCAGACACCAAAGACTTTTGTTTGCGGTTTACTGGATAAATTTAAACAAAAAAAAACAAATTTCTATAAATTTTAATAATTTGTAAATTGCTTTATTTAATTCAATTTAATTATGAAATCATCAACATTATTGGAATAGTTTTATAATAATAGAATGTATGTTATAATATTAATGAAACAGTATTTTGAAAGCTTTGATTACTGATTCTGATATTTTGATTTGATGGAGGAAAGATGTCATCTTCAATATTTCGTTTATTTAAAATATAATGTGAAATACATTTTTGATGGAAAAATAATGTTTGGCGTTTTGTATGACATCTAACAAAAAATAAATGTACTGAAAGAATACTCACTGTTCGAGGCGGTCTTCTCTGGAGTCGTGTGACCTATCTTCTCTGTTGGCATTTTGTTTGTTGCGATGTCTTCCTGTTCTTGTATCATCTCCTAATCCATACAACCCTGCCACAGCCGCCATATTGGCTACAAAACTACTCTTGCCATCCCATCAAAACTTTGTCTTAAACTATGTATCACATTTGCGTCAGAAAAGTTTTCACATTGAAAGAACTCGCTAACTTTCATCATTATAAATAAGATTTTCTACTGGTCCTTTGTCTTGTAGTGTAAAATTTACCGGCATTAATGGAAACGAGATAGGTAAATTTTAATATAAGTTTTATTGTCATATTTAGTACTGCTTCATTAAAGTGTTCTGGGGGCAAATGGTACTTCAGGAACGTGATGCTTTTAGATGAGCGGCCACCACATATTTTGGTAAAATTAATTTTCGACTCTTCCGACATTACTTTTATTATACCTTAAGATAACAGTCACTATCAATGTGTTCGGGTTTAAAATCAGTCTTTCACTTTGATATTATTATTTGATGATACTTCTTATGAGATATGCGTCGATAGAAATTAATACACCAAAATTTAAATAAAAAATTTCTGCCCTTGAATTATTTTTACATTTTTAGCAGATTATTATAACAAATGTTAGATAATATGATATTCTGTCTTAAAACTGATATTTTGAGTGTTTTAAAAATCATTTTATAATGTTGCATGCCTTGTCTTTAGTTTATTGCTTTAACACTTGTTTAATTCACTTAACTCAAAAATTAAATAAAATGGTTTAATCATAAAATAATTATTTGAACTTCGTTAAAACTTTAAAATGTTTATATCGGTAGTAATTTTATTCACATTCACTTATCATTCTATGTTAGTAATTTTGGAATTGTATTGGTGTTACGTTTCGTTTTAATCACAGAGTTTATGCCTTAATTAAATTTCATCCTATAATTCATGTTCGCTGGCAATTTATTTTGTTTAATATTTCAGCACCATCTGTGTAACATCTGTTAATTCAAATAAAAATTTTAACCCGATAAATTTTATCAAATACACATTTGTGAATTCGGTTTTAAGAATTTACACTTCACACGACTAAAATAGCAAATAAATAAATTGAAAGTAACGTTTAACATAGTTGTTTTTTTTAGAAAAATAATAAAACAGCTACGTATTTCTTAAAACAAATATCCATTTCAACGCAATTTCCATGCGTTTGTAGCGGTCTTTTCATCAGAACTAAGGTCACAACGAAAAAAATATTCAATTAAATTATCCTGCCATTTGACTAAATGTCGGAACTTCTGAATGCCCCGTACATAAATGTATTACCCTGTTTACGTAGGGTGAAAAAAATCGATACGAACTCATACATAGTCGTGTATGAGTGATATACTCGCATTTCTAGCAGTACCACGCGGAGCGTAACTTGAATTATAGTATTGGTACTGAAAACAAACGGCATTGTCGTGGGACACATTCTTTTGTTAGA
This sequence comes from Micrasema longulum, assembly GCF_059751315.1. NCBI lineage: Eukaryota > Metazoa > Arthropoda > Insecta > Trichoptera > Brachycentridae > Micrasema > Micrasema longulum. The sequence continues at coordinate 27,649 of NW_028280286.1, forward strand.
CGTGTTAAACGCAAGGTACCCGGACTAATAATAAATGGACAAATTTATTCTATAAGCGCTTTGTCAAATATTATTTTACTTAATTAACAAAACGAACATTCATCTTGCAACAGACTGAGCCATGTAAGATGGAGACTACATACAGCTGACCCTTTTTTTAAACTGTTTTTGCAATTTATTTAGGTTTAATTTTTTCGATCCGAAACGGCTACGAATTTCTTTTGTGATTCTTTGAATTTATTATATTTAATAATGCGAAAATTCTTTGAATTATTCATATATGAGGCAATATGAAGTAATTCTGCAAATAAATCATGTTTTCGTAATATCAGCATATGTTAATTAAGTTTTTCTTCTCTTTTTTTCATGTTCATGTCATAACATATAAATATGCTATAAACATTTTAATAATTAAAAAAGGAATGGCCCACGCTCAGACGCTGAAGTCTTTGTGGGCATTTTTTCCAATTCATGTTATAAGCTTAATTTTAAGATGTATTTTTTTAAAGTGTATTTTTGTAATTATATTTCTTTGTAAATGATATGTATATGGAAAAATAAACAAATTAAAATAAAATAAAATTGACTGCTTATATGATCACATTACATGCCATGTAAATCGAGGGTTAAATCAGTACCTACCTATCTTCAAAGATTTTAATTTACTCAAAATACTGTCGAATAAATTGGTTATTTTACATTAAATTTATTTCAACAGAGAGGAAAAACATTTTTGAGAAGAGAATATGGAAGTCTAGGCATTTACAGGCCTTATGACCTGTCGTTGGCTGGTTCGTGTGGCCACTTTACACACTGTGTAACATTCACCATTCTGCCCATGTTTGAACATCCACATTTTCTCAACTCTTCCCCAAATCTGTTGACTTTTGTAAAGTAAAAGAAATATGAATAACTCTCTAGGAAGGAAATCCAGTCAATCTGCAAGCATTTGGACATACTCAAACATTGTTGGTTATTTTACTAGCTATTTATTAGCCATTCTATCTATGTTCAAGCAATTAATTGTCTAACAATCTTGAAAAGCTTAGAGGGATATCTACAAAGGCTAACACTGTTTAAAATTACATTCTTAAAACAATGTGCCTTTTATTTCAATTTTTAAAAAATAATGTGGTCAATGAGATTTTTTTTTTAATACAAATTAACTATAATACATTTTTGTTCTTATTTTTAATACCTACAATTTTTACAAGAAATTTCTGGTTACAAAAACAGTTGCCTATTCGTGCTTCTGTTACATATTTAATAAAATATATTTGTTTAATAGTTTAACAGCTCAACAATGACGCACGGGTGGTTAGTAATGCCTACGAAAAACGAACCAATGGGGTGATAGGAAAAACACGACTCTCTTAAGTTGATTCTGGTATGATTTTAAAAAAAGAACCAGCTTTAAATTGAATATTCCTAAAGTTATACATGTATTGATTTTACCTTGACACCATAAACTTTACCCGAAAATACTAGGTACTCTTTCGAGACACTCTTTATTATTTTCTGTTAAAAACTGAAAGGTTAAAGAAAACATAAATACTTAAATATTGTCGGCTCTTTACACCAACTAAAGATTGAGGTGCGGGGGCAAGAGAAACTGGGAGATCACCGCATTGCACAAAAAGGATGATGCATTAAACTGTGATAACTATCGTGGCATCACGCTGCTTAGTATACCGGGAAAAAGCACCTGGATATCTCTCTTCAATCCGTGCTTATGTCTGAGGATGGTGATTACGCCTGACTCCAGGCATGGCTTGTCTGTGGACAGTCTCCCTTCATCTGGAACGGTCTTGTGCTCTTCTATAGGCATTCGTCAGTGATGATTCTGATAACTCAGTGACTGTGCCGCTCCATCTTGTCGGTTGACGTCCACGCGACCTTTTCCCTTCGACACTTCCCAGGAGAATAGTTTTCTCTAAACTATCAGAATCTCTCTTGGAAATATGCCCAAAGAACTGCGGTATTCTTTTCTCGCACATGGATATCAGTCTTTTTCCTATGTCCAGTTCCTGGACAATAGATGGATTCGTACGGATATCATACTGCAAGGAGTTCAAAAACCCATTATTCAAGTATCAACAGTGAACCAGACAGGTTTCCTACCTGGTACACAGGTTCTACATAAAAACTAAGAACTAAATAGTTCCTTGGCAATGTGTTTCGTAGATTATGAAAAAGCGTTTGATAGTCGGCACAGACCTTCACTCTAGAAAATACAAAAATCAAAAAAAAAAAAAAAAGACTAGTAGGACTTATTAAAGCCCATCACTTAAGTAGCGAATGCTGAATCAGACTCATTATGTTGTTGCATATTTATTTGAGGTAACCACCGGAGTTCATAAAGGTTTTGTCCTTGCACCGTTTGGTTTATAATCCTGATGGTCTTTATCTTATGGAAGTCAATTCCACTAGATCGAGGAATATTTATCTTCCTCTCTTGAAATTCTGCGACTTAAAGTATGCCGATGATGCGATTATAATTGACGATGCAGTCAGGGGTCTTTTTCAGGCTACTGTAGACAGCTGAAATAGGTTCTCCGCATGCATAGGTTGAAAAATAAATATTTCGAAAACCCATGTACTGTGTAACACTTCATACTTTCATGCGCAAAATCCCCTGACTCTGTCAAACCAAGTCATCGAAAAGGTCAAAAGTTTTAAATACCTGGAAGTACATATTACGGAAAATACCAGCGTTTAAAAATAACTGGGAGAGCGGTTAGGAATAGCAGGTGCCAAATTCAACTGTAAAAAGGCTGACAGGAAATCAGATATTTACTCAGCAAAAACCAAATGCTGCTTATATAACGCCTGTATTACACTCATTCTCCTCTACGGGCGCAATCGTGACACTTTGCAGGAGTTTCAAAAATTCTCAGAAGAATGTTGGGTGTGTGGTGGTTTGACTTTGTACGGAATGAAGTAATAAGAGAACGGACGATATAAATTTTGGTTACAATTTTCACCAAGCGGAGGCGATACGGTTGGATGTGCCATACACTGCGGATGTCTCCCGAGAGCCTTCACCACGCTTGCCTACTAACAAGCCATCAAGTTCTTGACGTTCTGGGCGTCCACTGACGACTGTTTATCGGCAGTTCGTATCAGAACTACGGGACGCGAACATGATTTGATCTTCGTGAACATCATATGCTTCAACTAGAAGGTGGATATGGAATGATGATGATAAATATTAAAAAAAGATTTTTCAAATTTTCAGAAGTGTTTACGTCACGTTCAAATGAACACGTCTGCATTTCAAAGTTTATTTCATTTACATTTATCTGAGAAAAACACTTTCCGATGCCGACGGCAGTTCATTTTATGTAAAAATAAAATAGCGTTAACCATTTTTTTTAAAGGCATTTAGTAACATTCTTGCAAATAAATGGTAGCAATTTTTTTTAGGCTTCCCGGGCACTTTTTTGAACTCCTTGTGTTCTGGAAGATATACATTATTTTTAAAAAAAAAACGTTTTTTTTTATTGTTTGTATTTAATTTGCTTGTCACTTATTGATAATCTCTCATTCAATGCGAGTAGACGCAAAGTCGCTAAATATGTTACAAAATATCAACTTACTATACCAAAATACAACAGAGCAAGAGAACATTTATAAGAAGAGAATAAATAAGTCAAGGCATTTGCAATGCTTATGACCTGTCATTGGCTGTTTTTTTTAAATTATAAATAAAAATATTTTCGTTCTTATGATTAATAAAAATATTTTGATTTTAGGGTTATTTTCAGCGTGTAGAAAATGGAAATCAAGTTGGAGTAGAGTGCGGTTCAAACTTCAGACCTCTAAATATTTTCTGAAATGCATTTAAGGTAATTTAAAACATATTTAGCGACTTTTTATCTACTTGCATTAAAAAAAAAAATATCAGATACTAGTAGCAATGCAGGAATGATTTATTTAATATATTTTTTATTAATATTGTCTAACTTCAAAACATAGGGAGTATAAAAAAAGTACTTGGGAAGTCTAAAAAATATTACTGAAATTTCATTCGTTTGTTGATATGAATGTGTAACAGATGTTACATTGATCCGGTTTATTTTTGTTACGTCAAACCAAAAAGTTTTTGTTCACTTGATCTGAAATAAAATAATGAAAAACCCTACACGTTTTTGTATGTGTTATTCTCGGATATACAATATCATTGTAATTATTTATTTACTTTATACTTCACAAAAATATATTACATAATTGAATTAACAATGTATTCCTTTCTAGGAAAACCCGTGCGGTGGAAAACATTTTACAAATTTATATTTAAAAAAACGAAAGATCAAAAATTTTGAGCTAAACCATGCCAATCCAACTTCATCCCACACTGTTTAGTCGCAAAGAAATCTACAAAAAGCCGGAAGATCTATCCCGAAAAATTTCAAGTCGTGTGATGAATTGACTAATCTACACATTCTGGACATTGGGGCATAAAAACTAAAGTTGCTCTTAGAAGATTTTATAAATAGCAGATTTTGACTTCTGGTGATACGGTTGGGAACATGAAAATAAATTGATTGCAACAGAGATAGGACATCACTTAAAGCATTAAGTATTTTGAAAATGCATATAAGGTCCATCTCAGATCTACGTCTCTCCAATGAAGACAGATTAAGAGATTGCTCTATTTCAAAATAAGAATAATTACCCCTTTGTAATCCGAGCAACCATGCCACTTTTCTTAAAAAACGGTGTTGGACAGACTCGATATGATCAATATAAGTCCTGTAGAATGGAGACCAAATAGTAGAAGCGTATTCTAGATGGGGTCGAACTAGTGAGCAATAAAGAGTTTTGATAGTATTAATTATATTTACTTACACCATGAATTGTTTTAGATTTTTTACACAGAATGAATTATATTACCTACATTACACTACATTGCATTTTACATTACCTTGAATTTTATTCGCTGTTGATAAAATGAAATACTTATTCATAAGATTTATTTTCCTATCGTGATTTAAATAAGAAAGGGCTCCCTGAAATTCGATTTAAATATGTTAAACATATTACAACAGAAATGAAAAACACTTTACGGAAGATAATATAGAATTCTAGCCATCTACGGGGCTTACAACCTGTCATTGGCTGGTTTAAGTGGACATTTTACTCAATATGTAACATTCACCATTTTGCCCATATTTGAAGATCAACAGTTGTAAGAGTTGAAGGAATATAAATGTTCAAATATGGACAGAATTGTGAATGTTACACTGTGTGAAAAGAGGCCACTTAAACCAGTCATTGACATGTCCTCAACCTTGTAGATGTCTAAAATTCTATATTACCTTCTCTAAAATGTTCTTCATCTCTGTTGTAATATGTCAATATTAACAGCTTTTTAGGGCGTTGAATCCAGTTCTTACCTTGAAAAATTCCGACAAACTTAAAATATTGTTGTTAAATATGTTTCCTTGGATATGAGAACGATGCGATTATTCTATTATTTAACACATTTCAAACGAACGTTCTATTGCAAAATCATTTATTTATATTCTCCCAATTAATTACCTAATCATAAATGGTTGAAATGACCCCACAATGCAACGAACCAACTATCAACGAATAAATAATGACGTCAAACTTGTGACGTAGTCACTTTTCGTACCAATTTCCGGAATGCATTTTTAGCCACCTCCGTGGTATAGTTAAAACACTTGAACTCACACAATTAAGGTTGTTCCGGATCCGATTCCCGGTGAGAACAAAAAATTAAAAGGGGATTTTTCTCAAGCCTGGATATTCTGTACAATAATACACAACTGTAATCTCACCCTTATGTGTAGTGGTGCAAAGAAAAAAAAATTACAAAAAAATATCTTGATTAGTTAATCTGTACAAATGTAGAAAGATAAACATAAAACTTTCTTCTAAAACTCATCGTCATCATTTCCTTTCCGCATCTAATAAGCAGGGGGCATTGTATCCGTACACCAATTCCAGTGCATCCTGATTATATTTTTTTCATTTGTAAAATAATCAAATTAACACTTCAGGTGACAGCCCAAGGACTTTGAAATATTTTGGGGCAAAAAACCTCTTTATTTTAATGTTTCATGTCAACCATGTCGGGAATCCAACCCGAGATCTCTTGTTTGGCCACATTTGGAAAAATTGAATGTAAACTTAGTATCTTAAAGGAAAGTTGCAACGAAATATTCAGGAAAGGGGATTTTGTGATATCGCGATTTCCTAAACACGATAACATTTTAACCAAATTGGATAAATAAGTTGCAACAAATAAGCAAAACCTTTTTGAGAGGGAAATATGGAAGTTTTCCCTCTCTATTGCAACAAATTTTGATTCAAACAACTCCCTAGAGAGGAAATCCAGCCAGTCTGCAAACATTCAGACATACTCAAAACATTGTCGAATGCGATAATTTCAATTTATCAAGAATTTTCAATGTCAAATAATGTTTATTTTGATAATAAAAGTACCTCAACAATATTTTGAGTTTGTCAAAATTTTTATATACAAGGACTGAATTCAACTCTCAGGAAGCTGATTATATTAACATATTACAACAGAGATGAAGAACATTTTAGAGAAGGTAATATAGAAGTCTAGGCGTCTAAAGGGCTTATGATCTGTCATTGGCTGGTTAAAGTGGCCTTGGCACTGTCTAACATTCACCATTCTGCCCGTATTTGAACACTATATCCCCTCAATTCTTTTTTCTGTCGATGTTTTTAACGTTCAAGAGCTGAAACCTTTATTTATGCGGGTGAGATACATCTTGGATTCAATTTGGACAAACTCAAAATATTGTTGATAAACCCACCTGGTCCAAATTGAAAAATAAAAACTTTAGGCGCTGCCTTGTATGTCGGTGATATAATTCATTCAGTCAAATCACACCCACATAAATAAAGGTTTCATCTCTTTAACTTCAAAACAGATGAAAGAATTAAAGGAATATAGATGTTCGAAAATGGGCAGAATAGTGAACGTTAAACAGTGTGTAAAGTGGCCACTTAAACCAGTCAATGACAGATCACAAGCCTTGTAGATGCCTAGACTTACATATTACCTTCTCTAAAATATTTTTCATCTCTGTTGAAATATGTTAATAAAAAGTATATATAAAAATAGTGTATCTGGGACTACTAATGTTTTTTTGCATTGTAAACTTCAGATTTTTATTTCAAATTAAAAAAGCATTTTGATGACGAAAGTGGACTTTGGTATTTTATTTATGTACAAAAAGCTTATTGCGATAATTTCTGCATTTTTAACTTTAAAACGGCAAAACGTGGACTTTCAAGTTTTATCCTCTTAAGAACAGAACTACTGAAGATTCTATACATTTAGTATTTATGATTTTGTTTTAAATTTTCATTCTCACTCGTAATGATTTAACAAAGACAACTGAAAGTATAACCGTATTCTCGAAAAAAGTTCTTGTGCAATTATATTGAAACTCTTGTACACCAGAAATACAAAACGTATTTAGGATTTTTATTTTTATATTGCTTATTTTGAAAACAAATATAATGTTTTTAAAAAGTTTTTCGGAAAAGGCGAGTTCAAAGTAATGATGTATAAAATTTATCTGTCCCAGTAGATCAAGAACACAGCTTTGTGTGTGAAATAGAACCAGAATTCATACTAAGTATTTTCAACTCATATTATTATTATTACTCTAAGGTGAAAATCTTGAAAAACGAAATTGAGTGTCAGAAAGGTATGGTGTTTAGCACGTTTGCTTACCATGCTTGAGATCATGGTTTTAAATTCTGGGAGAGGTGACATTATGCATTCGTTTATAAGGCGATTTTCAACTGCAATACTTCACTGTCCCTGGACTGCTACCCGAAGCGTAAGGTTGATCACCTTACTTTCTTATAATAGGTGATCGAGATGCACTGCAATTATTTTAACAAAACAGTGCCTTATGCACACAAGATGTGGATAAGGTTTTGATGATGAAGATGAAAACGTAAAACAACTCAATGTAATTTTGGTTAGAGGCATTTTTTCTTTGCCCTGTCTATATAAAATGTCTGCCTTAAAACAGTTTGTACCTAGTTAGGTAGACTACGATAAGTATTTTACCAATGAAGTAGAGAAAAAAATAAGGTAGTTCAGTGCTACGGGAAATTGTATTTAAAAAATGTTTTTTGAAATATTTAGAATATTAATTTTAGGGCGAAGTTTCTCGAAAATGCATAAAAAATGTTTATAAAAATGAATTACTTTGAATGACGTTATGAGATTTTGTGAACCAATCAACGCTAGAGTGTTGTGATAGATTTCCGGTTTACAGGAAGCCAATCCACTTATCAGCAGAACTGACGGTAGAGACTTGTGACGTCACAGACAGAGTAATTTCTAAAACGCTGAAAAATCATACCGCTGATAATACTACACATTAAAAACCAAATTTTCAAATTTGCCTTAGTTTGATAATCGATTGAAAATATAAAACGAATAAAAACAAACTAAAAAAAAAACTAAACTTCCAATAAATAATAATAAACTATTATTTTAATCATTGTTTCGTATAACTACGTACATAGCTTAGAGCTTAATAGTTAATTGATATAAAACAATCAATATTCTATTAATACTATTATTAATAACACAATATGATTAATTCGCAATTTTCAAGAAACTCGTCATAGTTCTAAAATTTTGGAAACTGTTACCGTGTTATTCAACTGAACACATCCACCTTCCTCAAAATGTCATAAAGCACGTATGCATTATGTTGTTAGTGTCCACAATTAAGTATAAACGGCGGTTGACTAAAGTGCAGTACTTAAGTATCAATGATAGCCGCTAAGCTAAGGATTAACGAGCTTTTAAATAGTTTTCTTCAGTGACGTCATTATCGATTAAGTGCACAGGTTGTTTCAGGCCTGTCATTAGCGTTGCAATTTCAACAAATAACCACCGTTTAGTTGCAACGCTTCGCGAACGGTATAATTTTATAATGCTATTCTGAATCGACTCCATGTACACGTCAATAACTTTTCTGACATTGCTGATATTTTTGTCAAAAAGTATAGTTTATATAAATCAACTATTTGAAATTATTTCACAGATAGTGAACGGTAACTTTCATTTGTATGGCTACTGTAAATTATTATTTTAATCTTACTTTGCTATCTCATAAATAAAAATAAATAAAAAAAAAATATAATTGATATTGAAAAAAAATAATTAAAATTGGTATAAATATATATAATTTTGTATTTTTTTTGTTTAACATACCTATGATTAATATATACGCAACTGTCCTCTTTTTAGATAACATTTTTCTAGCTTTTTAATCATTTTAATAATATTTTTTTTGCACAACAGTTAACATGTTTATTGTACATTTTCTAAATTTTCTATCGGGTTCAAATCAGGGCTATTCCCGGGCCACGTCAACGATTTTAAGCCAATTTTCTCCTTGAATTCATTGATCTATAAAAAAACAATAAATTATTTATCATGTGGTCACGAAATGCATTTAAAAATATATATATTTGTACTCACAGTGCGGGCTCTATGGCACGGCGCAGAATCGTCCTGAAAAATTGGGTCCGCGGTATACTGCGTAATGTCCTCGATTGTTGGAATAATATGTTTTTTTAACACTTTTTTGTACTGAATGGCATTCATCGTACCCTGTACAAAATTTGGAGGTCCTAAACCGTATGCTGTCATGCACCCCCAAATCATCACGTAGGGTGAATGTTTAACGGTTCGAGTGACGCACGACGGATGATATCTTTCCCCACGTTTTCGTCGAACTATCTTTCTGCCGTCTGGACCAAAAAGGTTGAATTTTGATTCATCAGAGAAAACAACATTTTGCCAATCCTCCAAGGTCCAATTCTGGTGCTCTTTCGCCCAATCCAGTCTAGCCTTCTTCATTTTGTCCGTGAGTAATGGTTTCTTTGCGGGACTCCGTGCTTGGAAACCATGCTCCAACAGCCGCCTGGACACTGTTTTTACTGAAAATGTTGATGTGCTGGTAGACTGCACCTCTGCGTGTATTTCAGGTGCCGTTAAAAATCGATCGCGCATAACAATTTTTTTTATTAAGCGATCATCTCGGGCAGATGTCACGCGCCCCCGTCCGCTTCCTTTTTTCCGTTCTATGGATCCAGTTTCTTGGATTTTTTTTAATAAAAACCTCACTGCACCTTCTGAATACCCAACTTGACGAGATATTTCACAATTAGATATGTTTTCTTGCGACAATGTGATTATTTTGGATTTTATCGCAATCGACATTTGCTTTGCACTTTCCATGATTGTTGTGTTATGTTCACTCAAACGCGGGTAAAACAAGACTGTTGAGACATTTTAAAATGTAAATATTGTAGAAAGGTGACACATAGTGTCCTTAATTTATTAAACAAAAGAAAGAGGTATCGATAAAGGATTTCTTAGAAAAAGGGTTCAGTAAAGTCAAGGGGCGCGGTAGCAGGTAAACTCGTAATTTTTTTTGTCTTGCGGTGTATCTGTATTTAACGAGTGTGTTATGATGTCGTATTTTTTTTGCATCACAACAGGCCAGGTTGCTCAATCACAGTGGTGAATTACACCGCAGAACACCCAGGCTTGAAAAAAAAACACATTTCATTTTTGTGTTCTCACCGGGAAAAAAACCCGAAACCTTCCGTCTTTGAGTCAAGCGTCTTTCCACTACACCACGGAGGCTGCCATATGTGCATTTAAACTGTTCATGATTTTAAAGTTCATCTACTGAACATTATTTTATTTATTTATTTAGTTTGTTTCTACACAATATGTATTTTTGTATAGTAAAACGCACTGCGTGCCGTGTGTATGAATTAATAAGAAAATACCTTAAATGATAGTTTCAACTACGTACTCGTATTATCCATTCGTTATTCGTTTCAGATTAGATCAAATTTCATATTTTCAAATTAAATTATCTCTCTAATACATATTCAAAAGACTGACTTATATCTTTAGTTGAGTATTTGATTATCGGTCTGCGAACGAGACCATTAAAAATATAGCCCGGTATTTGAAACAGAGCCAGCATCTTGAAGGAGTGTTTTTAACTCTATAGCAACTCCAAGGTAAAAAAAAAAAAATTTGACTGGAGACAAGTCCGCCTTGTAGCGTAATGGTTAGCACATTCACATACCTCCCATGAGGTCCCGGTTTCTATTCCTGGGAAGGCCATTTTGAAATATTATGGTTTTTAATTTTCAATAGTAAAATTTATAACTTTACCACAATATTTTGAGTTTGTCTTAATTTTTATAGGCAAGGACTGGGGAGCTGTTAATATTAACATATTACAGCACCGTGTAACATAAAATTGAAAAAAATCATTCTTCAGGCTTTGCTTAGAATGTAGGTGAAATAATTCAATTACGCGAATCTCACCCGCATAAATAAAGGTTTTAGCTCTTTAACTTCACAAACATCAACAGATGAAGGAATTCAAGGGATAAAGATGTTCAAATACGGGCAGAATGGTAAATATTGCGCAGTGTGTAAAGTGGCTACTTAAACCAGCCAATGATAGGTCATAAGCCCTGTAGATGCCTAGGCTTTTATATTGCCTTCTCTAAAATGTTCTTCATCTCTGTTGTAGTACATTTAATTAAAATGTTATATTCACGTAACAGATGGTCGAGTGCCTTATGTACCACTGAGCGCGAATAGGAAAATGATGAACACATCTGAAATCGACAAAACCGCTACAAATTTTCTTATCGCTTAAAAAAGGCGTGCAAAATTGCTTTAGTTATGAAATCTACCCTTAATAATAAAACACAAACAATTTAACTTGTAGGTACGAAGGGTATTCGTTCTTTGTGCTCTAATCGGATTATTAAATTAAATTTAAATAAATTAAATTATTTTCGTCATTGGATATTTTTGAGGAAAATTGGATTGAATTTTTTTATTCCAGAAAAACGTGTGCAGCAGTAAAAATGACTTTTTATGAAGGGTTTAAAAAATATGAAAATGTTTCCAGTATTTCGGGCTCCGTAGCGTCCACAGATGAAAATGTTCGATCTTTAGCTTAACAATTGTGGTGTAAAATTTATAATATATTTATTTAAATAAATATTTCATATCAACCACGTCGGGAATCGAACCCGAGACCTATTGCATGGTAGGCCAATGCGCTGACCATTACACCACGAGGCCGACAAAACGAGATAGAATGTTAAATTTAATCAGACTTTACTAAGCAAAAATGCAACCGATTAATATTCAGAAAACAATTAAAAACAAAAAAATAAATGATATTTTTGATATGGATTATTACTTATTATTAGCTGGTTTGTACGATTATTACTTAACACGTCGCCGCCGCGCGCATTTTTATAGATAAAAACTTTTTCAATCTTTCTATAAGTTTTTTTTCAATATGATGAATACTTACTTATTATATATCGCCATAATCCTGAACTCCTTGAGTTCTTACGGCTTTTTTTTCTCAAATGTATTTTTTTATGCCTTTTTCTTTCTTTGGTTTCCCTTTCTCTCTCCTTCCAAACTCATTGTCTGAGCTCACTTTTTCCTCATCATTTAATGTGTATAAAATAATGTACTTCAAAAAAAATATATGAATTTTTATATGTGCAAAGCCTTATCTCCCAATTAAAAAACAGCTGCTTTTCTAAATGAATAAGTTTTTTTCATATTTTATTTTCACACATGTATGTATCTTTTAATATACAGGGTGTTCTGTCACATCAGAAACCATGATGATCAGTATGGGAAAGAAGACATTAGCATATTTAAAAAAATATTTAGAACGAAGAAGATTAAAAAAAAAAATATTTAAAAAACACAAATGGTTTCTTATTTCTGCAGGAAAGAAGCGAGGGGGGCGTGGCCGTGCCGTTGACGGTGTATCAGACTCTCCCTTTCCTCTTTGTTTCTCTCCTGCAGAAGTAATCAGTTGTTTTTTTTTGTATATTCTTTTTAAAGATTTTAATGGTTCTAAAAAAATATTTGCCAATGTTTTTTTTGCTCATACTGATCATCGTGGTTTTGGATGTGACAGGGTTTAAAGAACATCCTGTATATTTAAGGTTTTTTTACCTCTTTTTGTATTCATCGGCTTGCTTACCTCCAACAACGGCAGTTGCACATCTGAGATTGGTCGCAGGATTCAAATGGCCGAAGAAGCAATGAACCGTTTGCAGAAGATTTGGCGAGATCAAGGTATTTCAATAAATACAAAAAAGTAGTTGATGGAAGCCCTGGTATTCTCCGTTTTCCTATATGGGGCTGAAACGTGGACAATGTGTGCATACGAGAAGAAGGGGATCGATGCATTCGAGATGTGGTGTTGGAGAAGGCTGCTGCGTGTGCCTTGGACAGCCAGAAGGACAAATGCATCGATACTGGAAGAGCTCCATATAACAATTCGTTTATCAGTAGTGTGTTTGAGAATGATACTGTCTTTCTTTGGACATATTGCTAGACGTGGGCTAGAAAATCTAAAAAAGGCAATAATGTCTGGCCGAGTTGAAGGTAGGAGAAGCCGGGGTAGAATCCCATATAGTCGGACCAACCAAATAGAGGAGGCTACGGGGCTAAAATTGATGAGTCACTTCATCGGGATAAAGACAAACTGGAGAGGAACAGACTATTCCGAGGTGTTCAAGGTGTCTAAGATCCTCAGCATTGAGGGACCGACTTGGAAGAAGAAGTACAAAATTTTGACCAGTCTGTTTTTTGGTTTGCTGGAAGATATTGCTTTTAGCAATAAGCCCGCCAAAGTATTTATTCTTTGTACTTGAAGTTTTACATAAATACATACTGGTGTGTACGAGAAATAGATAAGTGTTTTCGCTTTGATGGGTACGTAAAATCGAGGAAAAGGAAATCGATTGGAAAAAAGTTCGTTTCGTAAAGTAGTGGTTGGTGTGTTCGTTTACCATGCTTAAGGTTTTGGGTACGATTCCTGGGAGGCTCAAAATGAAAATTTGTTTACAAAGTGCACACTGCAATATTTCACCATTCCCCTACCTGGCGCCTGAAACGTAAGACTGATCGTCTCACTTTTCTGTAACGCATGAATGAGATACTCTGCATTTACTTTACCAATACTGTGCTTTAAGCATATAAGGAGCGAATTGGGGTTTGATAATGATGATGATTCTGGAAGGTAAATGTGTTACTTGATAAATGTAACTGATATTGTAAACGTAATAATAACAGAGAATGGCAATTTTATGTTATTCTCATACTTTTGTGACGGTCATAAAAAGCATGATGGTCACTTTTCTATTGAAGCAATCGAATGTATTACATAATCACTCAATAAAGTGGTAGTAATGACAAGGCTCTATTAATTTTAATGCACTCAATCTAATCCATGACATATTTTTATATAAGAACGGAATTAGAATCAATACCAGGTAACAATTTAAAATTCTTCAAATGATGTCAATTTGAATACGATACAAGGGAGGAATCGTAGTTTGATTAATAAATTATTGTATCGTTCGAAAAATCATAAGTAGTTATAATAAAACAATATGAAATTGAGTCTTATGAAGTTCTAGAAATGAATAATTTTGCAGAAAAGCTTGTAAGTAATTTTATTACTTTCTTATTAGTAGCATAAAAAAAATTAAATTCATAATTTTGAATTTCCACAAAAACGCTCCATTGCATTGGCCGCGCCTCCAATACGTCACAATTCAAGTAAATTTTTTATGTTGTTTGTGACCATTTAAATTAAAATGGGACATCGCCACAAACCTCAACGTCACAATTATCAAGGCCAAACATGTCGCGTTTTTGTAGGGACGTCTTTTTTTAATAATTTAATTTTCAAAGATATATATTAAAATACAATTAGCTTGTTATATATTTTTATATTATTAAATGAATTGAAAAACAAATATTTTTAGTATTTTTTTACATTCTGAAAAAAAACTTTATTTGGCAAATGATATCAATTTTCGAATCTTAAAACTTATTTTATCTAAACAGTTAATGGGATAGGAAGGATCATATTTTGTTACTGACAACCGAAAATTGTTTACCTCCAAAACCAACTCTTGAAGCATTTCTAAGGTTCTTATTTAAGACAGATTTATATCTGAAAGGTTGTAATTAAAACTTTCAAGAACCTGAAAATCTCGGAGATAGAGATAAAATAATGTTTGAAGTTTAATACCTGATTAAGATGCTTATTGTTTAAATGTCGAATTTAATTAAAGCATTCAGACTATCACAAATACAGCTAACCCACCATATAGCACACCGCATCCGAGGACATAAGTCTAATAAGCTGACGTGTCCTCATACAAAGAATTAGTGGTTTCTGATAGAAAAAATTTCGCCAAAAATAATATGTAATCCGGGAACTTCAACATCTTCGGTAGAAAAAAAGATAACCCGAAAGTATATCATATGTACATCATTCGATTGGGAAAAATATGAAATTGAATTCTTCACTGACTGGAAATAAATTGGACATCGATTCGTCGAAACGATTCGAAAACCGTTTTAAAGCCTTGAAATTCCCTTTAGAAGTCACATGATATATATATTCGATACAACCTTTAAAATAGCAACCGATGGTAGCTAAAAGCTCCATTCAATATTCAAAGCGAGAGACCGCAAAATGTGCTCAAGAGATTAACTTGAATATCCGCAAAAGTACAAAGGGCAATCAACAATATTTTTAAAATTAAGTTTTAATCTGATGGATGCAGACGAATTGAATATGATGGTATCTGAAAGACATGAAAGTATGACTAAATGAAGTTGTACTGAAACAAGTAGAAGATTTTGTGTATCTGGGAATCGTTTTTTTTAAACCAATTAACAGGCTTATGGAAGCCCTAATTGATTGGCATTATTGACAAAAAACATATTAAATTAAACTTAACCTCAACAATCTAAACAATCTTCAAAATCTTGGAATCTTAGAAACCATCAAAAGAAAGACATGAAAAACATTTCAAAACAGATGAAGTGTCATCTTTAAGAAAGGAACAATAACACCGCTTGTTTCATGAATGCTTGCCTTTGTTAAAGGAACACATCGACAGTATTGTTTAGTGAGATTTTGGTAACTGTTCTAAGGATCTTTGGCAGGGGAAAAAAGAACCCTAAGTTTGTTTTAAAATTTTCTATTGCAAAGACAGCATCGGTACACAAGTTACGGTGAAGTACATTAAGGTTAATCTGAGCAAGGATATCATGGGCATCTATATGCATCTAGATAGAATGCAATCAAGATATTTAGAGAAGGGAGAGTGCCAGGAACAGAGAGAACGGTACACTTAAATCAATTTTGACAAATAAAGGTTTGTCGTTGGAGGCAAAATTTGCAATTCGCAATGGAGTCCTGGTGCCGAATCTAACGAAAGGAAATAAAATAATTGGAAAAACAAGGATGTATACTGAATGATGTCAAAATACGATATCTCGGGTGAATGTGTGGTAAAAGTATGTATGATAGGTGCACAAATGTCGAGATTTAAGGCTGAAATAAGCATTTTTTTTTAATTTTTTTTTTTATTTTTTTATTTTTTATTATATAAATAAAACACGAGTGATACTTTAATCCACAAATTTGGAATATCCAGTGACCAGTTTCATCGCTTTCGCGACATCTTCGAGACTGGTCGAAAAGCGATGAAACCGGTCACTGGATATTCCAAATTTGTGGATTAAAGTATCACTCGTGTTTTATTTATATAATAAATTACAATGAACTTCCATCAAGAATTTTCACTTACAAACTTAAATGTTTTGAAATAAGCATTATTGATAAAATCAAGATTGGAGATCCGCGTTGGTTTGGACATGGAGAGTGAATAGACAGTGTAACGTAAACGGCTAAAAAGATTTACGATGCGAATGTTGATGGATTTAGAAATAAAAGAAGACCGAGAAAGATGTGGTATGATAAAATCCAAACAATACTTAAAAATGTCAAAAGCCAGAATAATCTATTGGAAAGTAAGTCAAATAATTATTATTTATCATAAAGCACCGTCTTTGTTTATGTATTGCTCCTAAAATAAATATCAATATCAATCAGGCGCGCTCAGCGCTCAGTCCGTTTTGAGCGAATGAAGAAACTACCAGATTGCTTTATCTTGTTTCTTCATTCAAATATGTTTATTGCATGAACATTTGTAACATTCAGTTGCAGTTATTTGCTGTTTAAGTAAGCTTACCGATTACGGATATTATTTGAAGATTTTTTATTTGAAATATAGTATTTCGAACGTGATTTTCTTAGGCCTATCATTCTTTGATATTATACAGTTGACGTATTACAAAGCACACGTGGCACTTGACGCAGCCTTTTTAGAATTATTCGTTTCTAGAAGGGGTCGGCACAGAGCTTCGTGTTGACATTTCAATCATAATGAAAATAATATCTACTGAATGTCAGTGGTGTTTTTTAATAAAGTTTAATGTCAGTGTTGTGTTTAAATAGTGTAGAGTATAGCTGTTTATATTGCAAAGTTGAAAATAATAGCCGATTGAGTTGATTCGACAGTTTATTGGTAGTTATTTTCTGTTGTCAACATCTAGAGTAGAGAGATGACGTTCACAGAACCACAAAAAAATTAGCCATTTAAATACTTTATATTTGTGCCTATACGTAGGTACAAATAAACGAACTTCTTTGTTGAATTTTTTTCATTTATTCCACACCTAATGGTGCATAGGGCACTGCATTGTTACATCAATCGCAGCGTATCTTGAACATTTTTGTCAATTCAAGGAAATATATTCAGTCATACGCTTCAGGTGCCAGTTCAGGGACTATTATTATTATTATAGATAACTTATATAGCGCCATTTTCGTAACAAAATACCTCAAGGGCGCTTTACATAGTGATTCTTTTAAATTTGTTATATAATTAAAATAATTTATTTTGTTGTCACATGCTACGGATTTATTCAAATGATTTAGAGAACATGTGGGTTTTAAGTTTTTTTCCGAAACATCACTTCACTTTCACAGCCTATGAAATATTTTTGTGTTAAAACACCGTTTCAAATCAATATTACACATCAACCATGTCGGGAATCAAACCCGAGACCTCTTGCATGAAAGCAAACGCGCTGACCACTACACCACGTGGCCATTTAGTCACGCCGTAACGAAGTATTTGTTTGTTCATATAAACATACATTTTACGAAAAAATGATAACGTATCCCTAACTCTATAGGGCCAAGAGCCATGTGTTGAGATGGGATATAACGTAATGGAAAGTAGAAGCGTGTATATTATTGAAGAATACCAAAAATAAAAATTATTACATAAACACAAATTTTGATAAACATCTGGACAACACGCTTAATAGTACCATTTATAAATCTATGCAATGTCTCGCAGCAGTCTCCTGCAATGCTATCTTCTCTTAGACTAAATTCAAACTTGTACACAACAATTTTATACTACGCATACATAATTATGTTTAATCTGTTTTATTCACATCACCAAACCATTTTAGTAGTGACTGACCGATGTTTCAGTTTCGGTTTCGGCCAATTTCGGCCAATAAAACGAGTTTCGACCAAAAATTGACCGAAACTTCGGCTCAGCCGAAAATCGCATTAATAATTATTACTTAGACGGTATATGTACATGATGTTTATATATCATTGTGTGTTTGGTAAGTTTTTATTTTATTTAGATAATTCATAAATGAGTATTTTTCACGCTTATATTAACAAGTTACAACATGGATGGAGAACATTTTAGAAAAAGGAATATGGAATACGAGGCATTTATAGGGTTTGTGACTTATCATTGGCTGGTTTAAGTGGCCATTTTACACACTGTCTAACATTAACATTTTGCCTATGTTTTAACATCCATATTTCGTAAATTCTTCTATCTGTTGATTTTAGTAAAGTAAAAGAGCCAAAACCTTTATTATTGTAAAGAAATGTATATGATCGAACTATTTCACATACTAGATAACGCTTAACAACAAATTTGAGATTTTTTAAACTTTTTGGGCCAGTTGGTAAAGTGGTCACTTAAACCAGCCAATGACAGGTCATAAGCCCTGTAAATGCCTAGACTTCCAAATTCTTTGTAAATATTAATATATTATTTATATACATCCGACTGATATTGTTTATTGCCCCATAGTTTATTGACTTTCGTAATGAAAGCACTGTTATTTATGTATTTTCAATTTTGTACAAGGCTTTCGAAACGTGAATGAAACGATAAAAAATATGAAAAACACGTTCAGTTAGTTTTTTTAAACATCCGCATGCCTCGGACAGGCGTTTTCCATTCTCTCCAGCACTGATTTTTAGTATTTTTTTACAAGCAGACTTTTGACAAGATTTATTTTTTATTTTTAACGGAAGTATCTTAAATACACATTACCAACTATTAATGTATAAAAAATAGCACGATTAGAAATATCGGATTTTTGTCCTTTCAATAGTTATGAGATTGCCATTGTCTAATATAAAAAATATAAAAAAAGTTAGTAGGTTTAGATATTTAGAATTTATATTTTTATAATTTCCTTATGGTAAATAAATTAATATTTCTATAGCGTTCATTAAAAAACATTTTTTAAAAAGTTATATTTACTTATAACATAACAAAAAACCAATAAAATTTGAAAATATATATATTTTTTTAATTAATCACTTATTTTTATGAACTCGTAAGGTTAAATAATGAAAATATCAATTTATAAAATTTTAGGCGTTTTGAAGTAACTCCTTAATAACATATTTTTTTAATTAAAAAAACATGCTTGAGTTCTAACCGTTCATTTGATAAAAAAAATATTTTTGTTGGTCCACTGCATCTTAGTAAGTTTTGTATTACATATTTATATTTTTGCATATAAATATAAAGTAGATATATTTTTATTTCTTGGATAGCTTTGTCTTCAAAGGTATCAAAAATTTCAATTATCTCCTCAATGAACTAAAAACTATTATAACTAATATATATATAAATAAATTCAAAGAAAATTTTTCGAACCCGCAGTGTGTAAATTGGTTTATTAAACCAGCCAATCACAGGTCATAAGCCCTGTAAATGCCTAGACTTCTAAATTCCTTTCAATAAACTGTTCTTCATCTCATCATCATTCCCTTTCCACACCTAATGGTGCATAGGGCACTGCATTGGCACACCAATCGCAGCGTATCTTGATCATTTTTGTTACATGATGGTAAGATGATCAGTCTTACACTTCCGGATACCAGTCCAGGGACTATGAAATATTTTTAGTGTAAAAACAGCCTTTAAAAATATATTTAATAGCAACCATGTAGGAAATCGAACCCGAGACTTCTTGCATGGTAAGCATACACGCTGACCATAACACTATCTTTGTTGTAATATATTTATATTAATAACTCCCAAGTGGGTTGAATCCAGTTCTTGTCTTTTCAAAAAGAGTTTCAAAGCTTTAAAAAGAGTTTCGTCATCATTTTGGCGAATTGATCACGTCTAATCAATTTATTTATTGGCAGTAAAAAAATCACTTCCATCTTTTTCTCAATCCACTGAAGTGCAAATTATGTACTTGTAGATTATTTTCTTTCAGCATAAAGATGCTAAGGCTATCAGATTACAAAGCGCTCCCTCCGGCAGTTTTTCGCGCAAGACAACGGCACTTTTTTTGGGTACCGCCAAGGAGACTTATGTCCTTAGATGCGGTGTTCGGTATGTGGTGGGCAAGCTGTAAACAACCTTTGAAACCAATACTTCACTTCCACCCTACTATAAATCGAGCCTAGGCTCTCAAACTAGGAATTTAAACATTGCAGGCAAACACGCTAACCACTACACAACGAGGCAGACTTATATCTACTAGATTGTCTTTCCTAAGAGCCATTGAGTCGAAAATACTTGCCCAGGGTTCAGATTATATTTAACAATCATTTACAGGAAAGGAATAACAGAGCGTATTTATTTATATATATATTTTTTAAAAATTTATAATCTATCTTAAAAATGCAGCCTTGAATGATATAAAATTTTACATAAATGAAATACACTCTGTCTGGTGAATGAAATAAAAATCGAAAATATTAGGAGTTGCCTAAACATACTTAAAATATTGTAAATAACTGGTATAAAAAAAAGTGTACCGAAAAATCTTTAAGTATTTTTAGACATTGCCTTGTGGGTGAAACAATTCAGCCAGATGAATTTACTTAAATCAATAAAGGTTTTAGATCTTCTGCTTCACAGAAGTCAACTGGTGAATGAGTTGATGATGTTTAATCATAAGCAGAATGGCGAACATACACACTATGTGAGATGGTCACTTAAACCAGACATCGACTGGTCATAAAGTCTGTTACTGCTTAGACTTTCATATTACTTTATCAAAAATATTTTCTTTCTCTGTTACAAGTTTCAATCTAAAAAAACAAACAAATGGAAACTTTTAATTACCAACAAAAAATCACTAAGTCATACTTTAAAAATTAATTAAGAGTATTTATAATTGAATTCAAATTCTTGTTTTTGTAGTGTTTATCAATTTTATTTGGTCGTTTTCTGAACTCAACTTAAAATATGGGGGAGTGAAGAAATTTCACGAACATGAATGCATAATTTAATTGGGTTATATTATTTCATCCCTAATAAAATCTCTTAAGTTAAACATACATACACCATGAATTTAGATTTCACTAAGGTTGAATAAATTATGGGCTTTGTTTGCATATAAAAAAGGACAATTTAATAAAAATATTAATTATTGACGTGTTTTTTATAAGTAGGTATGTCTCGAAACATAAACTTAAATTAAAAGAAGCGAATAGTATCTATTAATATGTTTATACACATACTAACTTTCTCTAAAATAAATTTAAAAAGTTTAATATTATTTGTTTAACTGAAAAACACAATAAAATAAAATAAAATTAAGCGCATTGATTTTTTTAATATTTGTATTCTTATGGTTCAACCAAATATTTCAAATAAGGGGACAAATTTCAACGAGTTCCATATAACTCACTATTACACAATGGACTCTCTCCTCTCTGATCTCGGACATCTTTTTGAGTCCTCGACAAAAGTTACGGGATAATAATCCAGTCCACACCTACATTATATGTAGTTTGTCGTCAGGAAAAATGATTTTTATCAAATAATATTAACTAAAAGGCTATATTATTTTATTAATTCTTCAAACAGTAGACCTACAATATTGACAATACGACAAAAAAAAACTCATTTTTTTACAATAAATATTTAATAAAAAATGCAAAATTTATTAACCTGATCTTGTTTAAAAAAGCTGACAAGTAATGAGTTTTTCTCATAATCTTATTATTCTTTTTAAATCAATTCATCCTTTGGAAAATTGGTGATTAAATGAAAGGGGTACAATGAAAAGCATTCAAGTAATTTTTAATTGAAACTGCTATTTAATAATTCAAAAAAACTTTGAGAATTCTAATTATAAGTCATAGAGCTTTGATGTATTAACCCTTTTATTAAAAAAATAAGGGATCTGATATTATTTTTCAGATGTCGAAAATTAGTTAAACTTGCGTAAAGTTGATTCATAATAATTTGTTATAAAGGATAATATATACCGAATCACGACACAATGATCTTATAATATAATTAATTAAACTTAAATTCACGTTATATAAAATATAAAGCCATTTCACACATTTATAAACAAAATTTATACTCTGTTTACTTTTGAGGGTGCATATTTTGTAGTTTTGCATTAAACTTTTAAAAACTATATTTTTGAAAAATCGTAACACGTTTGATAAAAGTTATATTAGAATTTAACCATGCTACTTATGTTGTTTGAATAAACAACTAGTTAATTTGACAATATTAATTTAGTCATATTTGGCAACACGTCACATAGTTAAAATAATGATTATCATATTATGAGTGCTGTTTTCTTTATACTCTCTCTTGAAATTGATAATAACGCTGTTTAAATAAACCGTCGTGTTTATTGAAAACAAAAAAAATGGTGTGAAAGCAATCAATGATTTCTTGTTGTTTATTTTAATTACCAATACAATATGTTAGTTTATCAATAATGACGTGAGACAAATTTGTGTCCGTGTTTTGAAATCTTTTTGACTTAAAAAACGGTTCAGATTTTTTATATCTGTAATTCCAAGGAAGTTATTATTTCTTATCAAAGTTAAGAGTAGTCTAAACGTTCTGACGAGTCGAGTATTTAATTAAAAATATGAAATAATTCTCTCAAATTCAAGTTGTAATTGAGTAATAAATAAAATAGTTTCTCCTCCATTCTCATATATCAGTTTTAACTCTTTAATATATTGAGTGTACGAAAAAAATATTTTGTAAAATTCCATGTTAGTAATTCAACGGGAATAATATATGTTGCACAATGCATAAATTACTTCAACCCGTCAATCATAGATCATGTGTCATTTAAATTCCTGTTTTCATATTATCCCCATTTAAAAATGTGTCTTCGTCATCTATTTCACCTAATATTACTAGGTAAACCTGTTAAGTTGCCGTTTCGTTAAAAAAAAAAACTTTTTCGAATTAAAATTATTTATTAAATTAATCGGAATATTGTCTGATATTAACAATGTACAGGGTTTTTGATGTTAATGGTTATTAATTAATGATTTAGCTGTACATATTAGGCGGAAGTCAAATGGAGCAATGTCCAGTGAGTATGGTGGAAGATGGGGACCTTTCGTTTTGGGAATTGATTGACAGGAGCACCTTTATTCAACCACTGCACTGCGATGAACGCTAACGGTTATCATACAAGATATATTTTTCATTGCAAGAAACGATCCGGGTCAGAATTTTCTTGTTATTGTGTCTTCTAAGTAAAGCGATGCAGGGTTCGACGAGAACATGTCGCTGGCATTTACTCAGCTCAAAACTCTTTACTTTGCCTATTCTATAATATGTAAATAACTTTAAATTGTATCCTAACTTACGTTCAAGGCTGTTGCTAGCTCAATAGTAGTTTGAGATGGGTCCGCTTCCAACGTCGCTTTTAATTTCTCATTTTTAACCTCAGTTTCCTGTATTCCATGGAGTTCACTGCTGAGATCAAAATTTCCCAAACGGTTGCAAGTAAACCAAAAACGTGAAGTGCGTTCACTTGTTTATCGACTTTCTGTGACGAAACACGTATTTAAAAAATATGCGAATTTTAACCTTTTATCATTAGATTCATAAAAGTACCTGAGCAATAACAAAGACACATAAATCATTCCAAAGTCATTAATTGCGAAAAACCTCTTATCATTTTGTCTCGTTCGAAAAGCAGAAAGAAAACGCTAAGGGCCCGTAATTTTCATTGTTCTTGCTACAAAATATTTATTTATAACATCAAAAAACTTTAAATCACTTTTTAAATTTTTTGACATTAGGCAATTATTTTCCATAATTTGAGTAGACGCAGACGAATTTTAATTATGGACAACAAACTTTGTATTGTTCTTTGAATTGCAACAGTTGTATATTGTAATTGTCAGTAAAAATGATACGGAAGCCGATAACAACGCTAAAATTTATGTGTAATTAATTGTTTTAGTACCGTTTTGCATGCGAATATAATATATCACACGTGCTTCCTACCTGATACTAATAATTATTGTCACGTGTCTGTTACGCATTTTGCCGCATGGTGTTTATGCTAAATTCACGCTACAGCTCAAACCGCTCAATGCTGTCTTTCAGTCCATTAAAAATCTTTTAGGCGAATCTTGCCTGCGTCAAACTTGACTTAAAAAATTATGTATTGTGAATACAGCATAACGCAGCTCAAGAACAACGCATACCGTGTGTATGTAGATAGTTCAGCTGAATATTATAGTAAAATAGTTTTTCTACATACACATAATTATACATATAATACACGAAATATACCATTTCTGTAAAAAACTTTTTTTAGGAAATTTAAACAACTTTATCGAGTAAAATTTAATTTTAAAAATTATTTTGCAATCTTTTTGTAGCTTTCTGTTTTCGGTATTTTCAAATAATCAAAGTGTTATTATTTAATAAAGCAATTTAAAAGTTTATTTCCTACGCTCGAAAATAATTTGCCGTACAAATAACTGTATGTAAAAGTGTACTTACTTATTAAATTCACAGAAAAAGTTGATATGGAAACGATAATTTCTCTTGATATGATTATTTTCATTTTAAAAAAATTAATCAGAAACCAAAAAAAACTAACTTAAAAAAATAAGTTAACTATTTAACAATTTATTTATTTTGCTTTATCCATTGTTAATACGGGTAATGTGTGTTTTTATCATAGTATGACTGTTGCTTTGTTTTTCGAAGCCAGTTAACGCTCTTATTTTTTAAGTTATATCTTAGAACAAAGAAGGGCGTCGCGGCGTCCGTCCAGCCCGAAATCCGACGCCTACTGACCGGGAGAGCGTCGAACCTTCGTATGACAATGCGGTAAAACGGGGAGGCGCTAAACGTGCTGGGTTTTTGCCGAAGATTGGCGAATGCTGACGGAGGATGCCGAAAATCTACTGTGGCAATATGCTCGTGGGTATACTATATACTTCTAAAAGAACTCGTCAACCGTAGCTCTGCTTTGAAGGATCTTGTGGCATTTCCAATAGTAGGGGATGGAATTCACTACAACGTTTTTCTACAATTTGAAGAGCTTATCATGACCCTACCTTTTGTGGTATTTAAAATACGAAGAATTAAAATAAATTGCCAACGTTTTATGTAGAAATGAGGTCATCAAATTTATTTATATTTAATTAAAAGTGTACAGATATTGAGTACCGAGCAAAATTCACAACCATGACAGCATTATCAAGAGAATTTAGTAAAAACCGAGAGAGATTTTGAAGTTCAAAAAATTCTGTAAAGTGAGCATGAGCATTCAGCGTGCGCACATGAGATGCAAATATAAAACAATTGAAAAAAATGCGGATGTTCAAACATAGGTAGAAGTGACAACTTAAACCAGCCGACTTCTATATTTAGTTCTCTTAAATGTTATCCATCTTTGTTGTGTTTCGTAAGTTATATATATATATTAGTAAAGATGTAATAGAATGGCGTTCCACTCTCTCTGCCTATCCACACAGAATGATGAATAAACACTTTTTTTTTAAATTTAACCAATTTAAATCAATATTGAATTCTACAATA
Source organism: Micrasema longulum (assembly GCF_059751315.1). Classification (NCBI taxonomy): domain Eukaryota; kingdom Metazoa; phylum Arthropoda; class Insecta; order Trichoptera; family Brachycentridae; genus Micrasema; species Micrasema longulum. Next base: position 53,776 of record NW_028280286.1, read on the forward strand.
TGAATAAGTGTACGTTACAGACGCATAATAAGGAAATATCATAATTTACGAATACTGAAAAAAATATATGAAATGGATTTATAACAATTCATTTTATTTTCAAAGTCATTATGGATATTATAGAGAAATGTTTTCATAGATAATTTTAAAAAGGGAATAATAAAATAATATGTTAATAGAAAAACGCGTCATTTTTTGCAAAAAAAATATTCGCCCAGCAAAACTGTACCACAATTATTATCAAAGTTTTTGTTAAGAAATGCTGTTGTAATTACATAGATTTATACAGTTTTTATAAAGTTTTTTACTAGAATTGTAATTAAACTTTAATAACAAAATAACCCGACATCATTTTTATACACTCCCTTAGAATCGCAAAGGATACTGCATTTGTACTCCAATTGCAGCGTATCTGGATCTTGGATCTTGATGATGGATGAATTTTGTTACAAAAAAAAGGAAAGGCGATCAGTATTACGTTTCAAGTGCCAGTCAAAGAACAATTAAATATTGCAGGGTAGAACTACCTCAAAACCAATATTTTCACCCCTCCAGGAATCAAATTTCGGGCCTCAAGCATGGTAGGCGAACACACTTACCACTACACTATAAGGCGGACTTATCTCCAGTCGATTTCATTTTCAGGATTTTTCCCCGAGAGGAGCCATCGAGTTAATGTGCTTTAAATGTTGAAATTCAAAAGATAAACGAGGCCATGGTTCGATTTTGGCTGTAGCGCTATCGAAGAAGAAGAAGATGTTTCATATTAGTCACACTCGGTCACTTAAAGATTTAACGTTTCCGCTACACGGCGGGTGAACACAGCTAGCCTAATTACAGAATGCTAAGTGTTGATAATATGGCTTTAGCCGTTGGTAGCTATTTTACAAAACGGAGCCGTTTTGTAATAATATAGCTAGCCAATATGTGTTCTGACTAAATTGTCAATCCGGCTGTGACACAAACATATTATACTTGCCCAGCTCCATTGAACGTTTCTTCTAAGTTCAATTAGGAAATATTGAAGTAAAATTGTTTAGGAAAAAAACTACAAAAATACTAAAAGGAATCGGGTTGTGGCCCCGTGGCTAGTGTTGCGGACTCAAGGGCCAGAGGTCCGAGGTTCGAACCCCACTCTACCCCAACTTGATTTTCATTTTCTAAGACCGAGTGATTTACAACTCGTTGAAAATGGTCACAATTTTTTTTTGCATTAAAAAAACGCTAGTGTTTTTTTCTTTAATACAAGAAAACATTGTTGATTTAACTAACTGGTGTAAGAAGAAGTATATTGGAAAATTGTTTTCGGGCGTTTCCTTGTAGGTGAATTGGTTCAGCCGTTTGAATCTCAACGCATGACAAAGGTTTCAGCCCTATTATTTTATTTTGTTTATTTTGTTTCACAAACAAAAAACAAAACATACGACATTGGTTTATTATAACAATTTGTTTTGTTAAGATATTGTTTGTCAATTAAATGTGAAAACATGCAAATAAGTCAATTATTGTTTATACTTAACAAAAGTCAACAGATTGAAGAGTGGAGAAAATGTAGATGTTTAAACATAGGTAGAATAGTGAATGTTACACAAAGAGTAAAGTGGCCACTTTAACCAGCCAACGACAGGTTATAAGCTCTCTAAATGCCTAGACTTTCATATTTCCCTCGAAAATGTTTTCTCACTCTCATCTCACTGTGCACATAACAGAAATAAAGAAAAAATGGGTAGATTATATTTTGATACTGTTATTAACTGCTTGCCTAGTATAGACGATCTGCTACATATCGATAATCGGTGTATAAAAGTGATTTCAAACATGTTTATGACTCTGCGACTAGCTTACTATATTGTATACATTCTAGCCATTATAATTTAATTTTAAAATTTGCCACCAGGGTAAAAACTTTCAAATTTAGCCATAGTTCGAAAAGTATTTTCTTTGTTTTTTTATTTAAGATTTGAAGTTATAATTGTTTCCGTATCTTTCATTATTGTACAAAAAGATGCTCATAAGAATCTTTATTTCTCGTTTCCCTTATATTCCTGTATAGTTTTACCTTTTAATGCCTGATGTAGCATATTGTCCACACAAACTAAAATATGAAATTAAAACTGAAAAAAAAAAAAAAAAAAAATTCCAGTATTGGCATAAAAAACATACATAATAATATATCTTTTGTTAGAATTAGAAAAATTAGGAAAATAATCTAGAACCTCATAAATCACTAAGGCAAAAAAAAAGAGAAATTGAACCAGAACCCGTAAGACGTATTTTTGACTCGATGGCTACTCTCAAATATATTTTTTAATGTTATCAAGTAAGGAAAGCCCGCTTTGTAATGTAGTTGACTCACCTCACCTTCGTTAAACAGAAAATCAAGATATACTTCGTTTAGAGTTTTTATGTAGTGCCCTATGCACCAATGAGTAATGAAGAAGATAAGATAGTCGACGTAAAACTTAAAAGTATTTAAACGCGGACTAACAAGTATACATACATTTTAAGCTTATTAAGGAAGAATAAAGAACATGATACATTAGTATATAAACAGCACACGGTCTATATAACGCATTAAATAATAATCCTTGAGACTCATTATAGTACTTATAAAAATCAGGAAGCCTGTAATGGTCACGAATTGCATAATATTATTGAAGTAGAGATTGCAACCAATAAAAAGTTTGATGATGAATTCATTGAATCTCTGGATTCAATTAGAGGCATTAGTTCTTATCAATTTATGAATACTTAAAAAAAACATAAAATATTTGTTTGTTTGTCCAATACAAGAACAGCTCCCATACAGCAAATTGTAACAACTTGAATTTCTAGGTCGACGGTGCAATTTTCAATTTAAAATTTGACCTAGATAGAACGTAAACAATATTATATTACATAATATATTACAATGACCGGTCACTTTACCCATGGACACATTTTCCGGCGCTTAACATTATTTTATTTTGCACCACAACGGGCCAGGAGACCCAATTCAAGTGGTGAATTACAGCACAAAATGCTTGGGCTCGAGAAAATTCACATTTATTTTTTGTGTTCTCACCGGGAATCAAACCCCGAACTTTCCGTTCGTGATTCGAGTGTTTTAACCTTCACACTACGGAGGCCGCCATTGAAAGCATATATGTATGTTAAATATATATATATATTTGCATATATATTTTTTGTACAATATAATAATATACATGTACTAACTAGTACAATTTGATATTTAATTTTATAATATTTTATTTGTATTTTTTTGTTATTATTTAATTATGTATGTGCTTTCACTTTCCATTATGTTTTATCCCAACTCAATACAGGGCCCCTGGTATCATAGAGTTTGGGATATGTTATTAGTGCTTTTTTTTTTTAAATACGTATTTTTTGTAAGAATGAATAAAAAATAAAATGAAAAAACTTTTTTGCTAGGTATTTTCTAACATGCATAAGAATGAAATTTGGGACACTTCAGTTCCGCATGTTGAAAGAAATTTTGTTTTCACGAATTAAAAAAAAACGCGTTTTACATTATCACCTAAAAATCAGATGAAGTGACTTTAAAAATATTTATGATTTGAATTATTTCCATTGGATAATGCCCCTTTATGGAAAATAATATTTTTAACAATTCTAATTTAAGACTACCTATTAAGTAAATAAACAAGTTAAAATGTTCATAGTTTTGATGGAATTAATCAATTATTCAAATAAATAGTCATATATTAGGTGTTACACAAGTTTTTCAGTTTTTGTTTCAAATTTAAAAATGAGTATTAAAAGTAAAACAAATTGGCGAAGGCTATTCGAAAGATAATTTTCTCTTCTATAAGATACTGGGATTGCTTTTACGTTACATACATTATTTTATTTTATTACAAGATTACAAATGGAATGTCAAGCAGATAAAAGTAAGCATTTTCAACGCCGTCTTCTGTTCGCGTTCAATCAAGGAAATAAAGCTATCAAAGCTGCTCGCAATATTTGCGCTGTGTACGGTGAAAAAGCTATGAATTATTTACTAGTTAACTGTGAGTACGCAACACTTGCCACCGGACCAAAACCCGGTTCTGAATAAAATAAATATAATAGAACCCAAACGAGAACCCTAGAGAATGCTGCTCCGCTTTTGGCAAGAAAGAAGATTCACCACCTTGAATTTTCACAATTTTATTTTTATTTTTAATGATAAATCAGCTAAGACTCTATTTAGATTTATAAAGATTATGTCAGCAGGTGGAAAAGAGGGGATATGGAAGGAGGTTATAAAAAATACACCACTACACATACCAATTGAGAAAAAAATATTTCTTGAATTTTTTTCTTGCAACTGGCGGGAATCAAATCCACGACGCCAGTTTCACAGTTAGCCATCTAACCAACTGCGGCACGGCGCCTGTCAAATCAAAAAGACAACTTTCGATCAAATTTTAAAAGAAATACTAACTGATTCCATCGCCTTTAGCTTCTCAAGAAGGATTTTGTGAGGAACTCTATCAAGGGTTTTACTATAGTCCGTGTGGAGAGAAATGATCTGATGCCCACCAGCCATACCAAAAAAAAAATTTCTGTAAATTTCTATATTGGAAATGGCAGACCTTCTCTGAACAAACCCATGTTGGGCAAAAGCAAAGGGGCATCACATTCGATAGTTTTGAACGTATTGTTTCTACCACAACAAACTCAAAATTATTAGAAAATGCCGATAGGATAGATATTCGGTTACATAACATATCATATCCATCACTTTTGTTAAAAACAGGTTAAAAATTTGCTACACTATTGAACAATTCAGACAGGGGAATAATTAAACGTAGTCATCAGAAAGCAGCCAGTCCGCAATTAAAAAAAAAAGTTGATATTATCGGGTGCAGTAAGGTCGATTCTATGTTTTGCTCAAAACTGACCAACCGTTTTCATAAAAATTTGTATTACTCTCTTTCTGAAAATGGTATCGATCACAAAAGCGGCATTTTCCAATGTGCAGAAAACACCCACAGCACATGAAAAATCTTACGGTACTTAAAAAAAAAAACTGGTCAACTACATAATTTGATTCTTGTTCGTTTAAAAAAAAACTCATTTATTCATTGTTTATCATTTGTTAAAGTCAAAAACATTTTAACTGATTTGTATTTTCACTCTTTTCACAAAAGTAAAATTATCTCAGTTTTACTTTTTATGTGTAAATACTATTATTTATATAAGCATGTTTATTCTGATATTTCTGACTGTTAATTTTTATTTGTTATTCATTGTTTTTATAAATGTAATTAATATTATAAGGTTAGTTTAAATATAATCTTAAATCTTCACCAACAAGGTACAGAAAGTGGCTTGGTGGGATTTTAGTTTAAGTAAAAATATAACCAGTGAGATTTTTTTTAAATTGGAAAAATGTAAAATTGTACTTTTAAAATAAAATAAAATAAATATTTAAAAAGATGGCTGGCTGCTTTCTGCATAGCTAAGTCCAATTAGAACTTCTACACTAAAAAAATTTCGGGAACTTCTCGCCATCAAGTTTCAGAATTTTTCGTTAATATTATAAGGACGTATAAAACAATGGTGAATTTTTTTAGAATCCGTAATCTCAGCAAAATGCATATTAGTGCACACTAGGATCATACACGGTACAAAAGAATTCTCAAAATATTAACAATTACCTTCGCTCAATTTTCTATTAAGGTACATTATGTAAGGGTAACCGGAATCATCATTACGAACTGAATTAGTTAACTTTCAGAAAGCTTTAAACTTTTCATTAGTGAATATTTATTCATTAATATACATGTTACGTAATGCCTTTTACGATATAAAAAATACATGTTGTGTAGAAATAAACACTTTAAATAATAAACCTACAGTAGATATAGGATAAAAAATTAAACATAAAAAGTATATCAACAATATATTGAGTTTGATCAAATTTTTGTAGACAAGAACTGGATTTGATTTCCGCGGAAGCTGTTAATATTAACTACAACAGAGATGAAGAACATTTAAGAAAAGGTTATATAGAAGTTAGGCATCTACAGGGCCTATGACCTGTCATTACCTTTTTTTTAAAAAAAGACTTTAAATGCTCTTCTTAATGCTTGGCAATCGCGATGGGAATCTTCCCCTTCAGGGAGGGTAACCTTTCTTTTTTTCCTTCAATCCGTCAGCTCTTTGAATCTTCTTGGGTTATCCCCGATCACTGGACTACGCAATTTTTATCAGGTCATGGTAAATTTAATAAAAAAATATTTGTTTTTAATATTATTGACTCCCCTTCGTGCTGCTGCGGATATCCAAATCAATCTTCTGAACACATCCTGTGGTCTTGTCCCTTTCCCCTTCTTTATGATTACCGAATGGAGCTTCTCGCTACTATCCGTGGCCCTGTTATAGGTCCTGTTGAATATACAGATCTGGTGGCTTCTAAAAAGAATTTCAAGGCTTTTAAAAAGTTTTGTAATCATTTCGGCGAATTGATCATGTCCAATCAATTTAATCCCAGTCAGTGAAGAATTCACTTCCCTCTCTTCTCAATCCAATGAAGTACATATTATGCACTTCTGGATTACTTTATTTCAGCACAAAGATGCTAAGGCTACCAGATTTCAGAGAGCTCCTTCGGGCAGCTTTTCTCGTTTGTCAACGAGCAAATTTTCCGTGTATGTAGGCACCGCCAAAGAGCCTTATGTCCTCAGATGCGGTGTGCGGTATGTGGTGGGTAAGCTGTCATTACCTTTTCTAAAATGTTCTTAATCCCTGTTGTAGTTAATACTAGTTTACATGTACATATTGTACACAGTGGTTTGATCACGCGAACATATTGTGTTAAATATAAATCATTAAAGGGCATATAAAAATTAAAAAGTACAAATAATGTTTTTTTTTTAAAAAAAATTATAATTGGTCAGAAAGGTATATCTAAAATCATCGGTACGGAAAATAAAAAATTAAACATTGTGATCCTAAATTTGAAAAAGTATACACACCTCTACACTTACTCTTATACAAATACACACAAACATCCCCATTTGTTGTACCATAATTTAATATGTATGATTTTTCTTTCGAAACTTTGCTGGTCAGTCTTTAAACCATATCTTTTTATTCATTGTTGACGGTATTTTAAAATTAACACGTCCCACCTTTTTTCAATGAGAAGGTTAAACGTTTTTTTTGAAAACCATTTAGGATAAATATTTGACTTATACCGGTAAATATTGTTTTACTGCATCATACATTACGATATCAACAATTTGATATCTGAATTGCTAAAAAAAAAAACTAACTTACCAACTCTGAATCGGGTTGTTGTCCCGTGGCTAGTGTAGCGGACTTAGATATCAGAGGTTCGAGGTTCGAACTCCACTCTATCAAAACTTGATTTCCATTTTCTAATAGTGAGTTATTCATTAGTTGTAAAAGCCCTCCAAAATTAAAATATTTTTAAGAACGATAGCATTTTTTTTAGAGCCAATTACGAAATAAATATCAAGAACACGGCGACGTTTGTCTGTAATAGAATCATGATTGATTTCATTGTTGATATTGTCGGCTCGTGGCAAAGTGGTCAATGTGCTTGCCTACCATTTAAGAGGTCTCGGATTCGAGTCCGGACACGGTTGACTTAAAATATTTATTTAAAAATATGTTTTTACACTAGAATATTTCATAGTCTCTTGACTGGCACCTGAAGCGTAAAACTGATCATCTTACCTTCATGTAATAAAAAATATCAATATGCGCTAAAATTGGTGCACAAATGCAGTGCTCTATGCACCATTGGGTGTGGAAAAGATGATGATGTTAATTTTGTCCGGGGGATTGAAGTAACCATTATGCAAAAGTTTAGTTTTGGGATATCGTGCTCGGATCAGCTCGGTGTCCTCAATATAATCTTTGTATTTCAGGTGGTCCAAATTTGATGGAATACAGACGGAGCTTGAGATTATTTTGATAGATTCCAAGTTCTAAGTTTAACAAACAAATAATCAACAATAAGTTTCATTTTTTAGTAATACCGTGTGCGTTGGATTTGTTCCGACGTTTCGGCTACCATTGCAGGAGCCATCTTCAAGGTATGCAAACACACACA
>NW_028280287.1:0-24610 GCF_059751315.1 Micrasema longulum
TGTTCATGGCGAGGCAAACCGGCGCTAGGGATCTACCGCAATTCTCCGGCGACCCGCTAGAATGGCGAATATTTAAGGCGCAATTTGATCAATCGACACAGATGTGCTCCCTTACAAACGCGGAGAACATTCTCCGTCTGCAACGAGCCCTCACAGGACGGGCCAAGGCCACAGTGTCGTCTTTGCTGGTAGATCCCCGAAATGTGCCGGACATTGTGAAGATGTTAGAGGCCGCCTTTGGACACCCGGAGATCGTCGTGGACAGAGTACTGGAGCGGATAAGAAAACTCCCTAAACTGGCCGACAACGCATCCCTGGAGGCCCTGACGGACTACGCGGTCGCGATAAGAAACGTCGTATTGACCGTAGAGGGCCTCGATGGAAGCCACCTCTCCTCCCCGAAGCTTCTGTCCGAGATGACTCAGAAGCTGCCACGAGTCGAGAGGATGATGTGGATTATGTCACGAGCGGATACCGTGAGAAAAGCTACCCCCAGGGATCTGGCACTGTGGCTAGCGAGACTGACCGGTGCAATACCGAATGCGGGTTGCATCGGGATCAGCACGGAACCCGCCCGAGTGGAGAAAAGGCGTACCCAAGAAAGGCACGTGTTTCTCACTCAGGACAAAAAATGCCTGTTCTGCGACATGAGTGGACACGCATTCGGACAATGCCGGAAGTTTCTCCGGAAAACGGTAGAGGAGAGGTGGACAATTGTGCGTGCCAAGTTCGTGTGCTACGGATGCCTGGAACCGGGACACAAAACGACCACCTGTGAAGCGGCGAAGTGCGACGAGTGCCACGGGCGGCATCATCGGTCGCTACACCGCGAGAGAGTGGACAGTACGCCGAACGAGCAAGTCTTATTGACAAGGCGAACGGAAGTCCCAGTGACCTTCAAGGTAGTGCCAGTAACCTTGAAGGGCCCGCGTGGGTCAATGGAGATCCACGCACTACTAGACGAGGGTTCATCGGTAACTCTCCTCGAGGAGGATGTCGCCCGTGCAGTGGGCGCCACCGGGGCCTGCGAGGAGTTGAGACTCATCGGTGCCAGTGGGAACACGGACACGCTACAATCACAGCGTGTATCCGTAATCCTCGTTAAAGGAAACAAGGAATTTGGTGTCCAGGCACAGACGGTGCGGGTCATGGATCTGCCGCACCGCAACCGAAAGAGCACCAAGACACACGGGCCAGGCATCAAGCCGAAGATGTTAATCGGTCTTGATTACGCCACCCTAATGGTATCTACAGGCCCGCCAGTCCTACAAGAGGACGGGCGGCTAACCATCGAGACGGCCCTAGGAGCCGTCACCTACGGCGGGGCTGTGCACCCCGCCTTTGAATTACCCCCAGACGGCCAGGGTGAAAGGGACTTAGCGGAACTGGTAAAGAAGAGCTTCGCCGTTGACTCGCTAGGTGTAACCACCCTGGAACGTTGCCGCGCCGCAGATGTGCGAGCGGCGGAGCTCATGAGCAGCTCAACCACACAACTACCATCCGGACGATGGGAAACCGGTTTACTGTGGGCGAAAGACGGAGATTCTTTGCCCTGCAACCGGCAAGCAGCCATGAAGCGGCTGCACTCCCTGGAAAATAAACTACGGAAGGATCCGATACTGGCGATCGCATATCGCGCCAAGATGGCGGACTACATTGAAAAGGGATACGCCGTCAAACTAAGCCGCGAGGAGGTAGACGCCCACCATTCGCGCAAATGGTACCTGCCCCACTTCGCGGTGACAAACCCCAACAAGCCTGGCAAGATAAGGGTCGTGTTCGACGCCGCCGCCCAGTTCCAGAGGACGGCGTTGAACGACCATCTACTGACGGGACCTGACCTGCTTTCATCCCTCCTCGGAAACGTGATCCGCTTCAGAGAGGGACGAGTAGCCATCGCGGCCGACATACGGGAGATGTTCCTGCGGATAAGAATCCGGGAAGCCGACCAGCAATCGCAGCGGTTCCTATGGCGGACGCAGGACGGGCAGGAGCCCGACACGTTTGTCTTCGCGTCCATGATGTTTGGAGCGAAGTGCTCACCCAGCAGCGCGCAATTCGTGCGAAACACAGTCGCACGAGCACACGCGAAAGAATTTCCCGCCGCAGCAGAGGCGATCGAGCACAATATGTACATGGATGACTACCTAGACGCCACAGACAGCGAAGAAACAGCTGCAAGCCTGGTACGAGATGTTACCCTCGTACTCGGCAATGGCGGGTTCCGGCTCACCGGGTGGGCCTCAAACAAACCAGATGTCCTGGAAGAAGTAAAGGCCGACGACCGGGCCAATACAGCAGTCACCATAGGGGAAGAAGTAATGACGGAGCGGGTCCTCGGGATCGTATGGGATCCCAAGAGCGACCTATTTATATTTCGGCACGGAGCCGAAAGTGCAGCCATCCCGGAGCGACCCACCAAGCGCGGCATGTTGAGCGCCGCCATGAGTATCTTCGACCCAGTAGGCTTCATTGCGTGCCTCACGATACGGGCGAAGATATTGCTGCAAGCCATCTGGAGGACAAACACAGGTTGGGACCAACCGCTGCAACCGGACCACGCCGAAAAGTGGTTGGAATGGCGCGACCTGCTGGCAGCGAACGGCTGTACAATACCGAGATGCTCGCTGCAAGGGCAGAAAGAACCCGTGACACTGCACGTGTTCTGCGACGCGTCAGAGCAGGCATGCTGCACAGTGGCATACTTTGTGGGGGCCGATACCACAAGTTTCGCAATGGCGAAGTGCAAGGTGGCCCCCCTAAAGCCTCTGTCAGTGCCTAGACTAGAACTCCAGGCAGCGCTACTAGCGGCAAGGATGGCCGCCACCATAAAAAAAGAGAGTCGAGCTCTCATCACTCAAACCGTGTTCTGGACGGACTCCAGCACGGTCCTGTGTTGGCTGCGAACCGACCCACTGCGGTACAGCACGTTCGTCGCAAACAGGCTGGGCGAGATTGACGAGCTCACAGACGTACGGGACTGGAAATGGGTCCCCACCAAGGACAACCCAGCCGACATAGGGACCCGCGACAAGGGCCCACCCGACCTTGCGAGGTCGGGACTATGGTTCGGAGGCCCCGGCTTCCTGAGAAAAGGGGAAGCCGACTGGCCGAAAGAGAAGAAGTTACTACAACAACCGGACGAGAAGACGCTGGAGCGGAAACAACCCCGCCACTTCGTGGGCCACATCAGACGGACGGAGGCCCTACCCCAGGTGCAGCGCTTCTCGTCGTGGACCCGACTCGTCAGGGCGACGGCATGGGTGCTGCGATTCATCGCACGATGCCGCCGCCACGAGTCCCTACCGTCCCCAGGGGGGACCTTTGAACTTCACGCCTCAGAAACACGGGCCGCAGAAATCATGCTGCTGAAGCGGTCCCAGGAGACGGTTTTCGGAGAAGAGCTGGAGCTCCTGAGACGAAAGGCGCCTATCCCGCCGCACAGCCGCCTCCATGCAGCGGCACCCTTCTTAGACGAAGAGGGAATCATCCGGATGGGAACGCGCATCCAAGCGGCACAGAGCTTCGCAGAGGACTGCAGCGCGCCGCCTATCATGGACGGGACCTGCCCATACACCCGGCTGCTGATCACGCACAGCCACCGGAAGGGTGGCCACCCGGGAGTCGAGAGGACGATCGCCGACCTGAGAGCCAGCTACCTCATCCTGCGACTCCGCGGGGCTGTGAGGAAGATAACACGATGGTGCCCGCTGTGTAAAATGCTGCGCAGCCGGCCCCAACCCCCGCTGATGGGGCAACTGCCTGAGGCCCGACTGGCCTTCAGGACGCCGCCGTTCACGCACTGCGGGCTTGACTTCTTCGGGCCGATGATGATCACCAACGGCCGAAGAAAAGAAAAGCGCTATGGGGCACTGTTCACCTGCCTCACCACACGCGCGATCCACCTGGAGCTAGCGTCGTCCCTCGAAAGCGACTCCGCCATAATGGCCATAAGAAGGATGGCCGCCCGCAGAGGCTGCCCACACGCGTTATACTCGGACAACGCTACCAACTTCAGGGGAGCGGACAAAGAGCTGAAACAGGCCGTAGACGAGCTCCTGGCGGACCCCAGAATGCTCGCCTTTTCGAAACTTACAGTTCGCAAAATTGAGTGGAAATTCATTCCGCCCTCATCACCTCATATGGGGGGAGCGTGGGAAAGACTCGTGAGATCTGTAAAACGAGCCCTCCACGCAACCCTCAACGAGCAGGCTCCAAGAGAGGAGACCCTCAAAACCATATTGGCTGAAGCAGAGTACACCGTGAACAATCACCCGCTCACGCATGTGTCAACCAAGCCCAACGACGAAGCACCGCTGACCCCGAACCACTTCTTGCTCGGGTCAGCCAACACACAGCCAACTCTGGCATATTATAACAAAAAGGAAGAAGGGGCCTGCCTTCATAAGCAATGGAGGATCGCCCAGAAAATGGCCGACATGTTTTGGCGCCGATGGCTGAAGGAGTATCTTCCCACCTTGGCGCACAGGAAGAAATGGCGCGAGCCCGCGCCTCCAATACAGGTCGGGGACCTCGCGCTCATCATGGACCCAAATCTGCCGCGGAATTCTTGGCCTCGCGGCAGAGTCACCCGTGCAGAACCAGCAGCTGACGGACAAGTACGAGTCGTCGAGGTGCGGACCACCAACGGCACCTACACCAGACCAGCGGTGAAGATCGCCGTACTAATGAAGGAAGAGGAACAACGCGCCCAGCAGGAAAACAGTACAGACTAGCTGCACGGGGGGAGTGTTCCGGACGCGTAAAATCGAATAAATTAAAATAATACAATAATTAGAAAGGATCCCCGGTAAATGTATAGAACTGATGGCTGGGCTCTCAATAAAGATAAAATGGTCACTTTCGAGCCTGGCCTCAGTATTACCGGGGAAAAATAGCTAGGTTAAAATAAATAAAATGTATAAAGATATATTATGTAAATGTCATGTTGCGCGCGTCGCGGCTGCCGACGAAATGGCCCGTACGGGCATTGAGCGCCCGTATTTACGCCACCTGCGGCCGGCGGCATGTAGCGAGTGGCGGGGAAAGATTACCCCCACCACTCCGAGGCAGCCGGCGCGGGTGGGATGGCCGACTCACGGAGCCCGACGCGCACCGCTTTATAAGGCGGTCAATTAGAAATATTAAATCAGTTGAGTTCCTAACTCTGAACAGTTCACGCGTGTTTTATTCCGTTCTCCGTCCTGTTCGCCTTCCTGCACTTCGCTCTTCGCTCCGCTCTGCCTGCTGACTGCCTTCGCCTCTCTGCACCACTTGGACCGGGTGGAAAGTCCTTTTCAGGGCTATTGAGGTTGACTTGCGGTCGGCGCAGCTGTGCTCCTACCTTCCGACTTTGTCTTTGGCTCTGTCTGGGAGGGCGGCTTCCCACTTACGCCGGGAAGCTTGACTGCGGCAGACGCGGGTGACGAACCGGCGAAACTTTCATCGTGGTAACGCGTACGTTACAATAATAATAATAATATATATTCTTAAAGTTTTTGTTTTTTCTTTAATATGGGTATTATTTATACGATTATTGAAAGTCAATTTATAAATAAATAAACAATAGGTCAGGTTTCAATAAATGTTTCAACACATTCCAAAAAAAACAAATAAACTAACACAAATAAAAAAATACTATTAGTTCCATATACGGGTCAAAGAGTATTGGCCTACTACTCGGTTAAAGTTTACAATCTACTTCCATTATCCATAAGGACAATTAGTAAGTTCTCACAATATAAAATTGCTAATAAGAAAAAGGTAGTGGAGGTGGATTGCGCACGGATCGATGAGTGGATCAAGCCAAATAAGTAAAATGTGTGTACTGTTTATGAAATTTGTTCTATTGGTCTATATAAATTGGTTATGTTTTTTATGATTATTTTAGTTTTTTATTGTTTGTTATGTTATTGATACTTAGGTTAGTTAGATAAATTAGGTTTTTTTTATTGTTATTATTATGTTAACTTTGTTAAATAGCTAATCTTAGGCATGTTTCACATTTTGTTAAATGTTTCCCTCGGCACGGGACACCCCAGTGGGAGCATTATTCTGTATAAAAAAAACAAACAATGTAAAAGTATAAATAAATACTTATTAAGTCTATAACAGGCCTTTTTTTAAATTACGCTTTTTATGAAAATTCTAAATTTATTGTCCGTCATAATTAGGACATTGTCGGGTATTCTATTGTAAAAGCGTACGCAGTGCCCCACAAACGATATGCTTACCTTACTTCAATTTTGGAATTATTTATTTATTTATTAACGGACATTGTCCATGTATACAATTTATAAGGTTTAAATATTACAAGAAAAGAGTAGTTTAAAACATTTAAAGAAAAAAGAAAGAAGCATTGACAAACATAAGGGACATCGAGACAAGATCTGGACTATTTATTTAGTGCTCGTTTAAATCGTTGTAAACTTAAACCAAAAAAGTCCAGATCCTGTCTTGAGTTAACAATACGACAAAGGCGGGTCATTGGAGAATTTAGGCCATAGTTTGTTCTATGCTGATCGATGAACAGTACTTCATTGTTTCTCAATCTACGAGTCGGAATATTGAATTTTACTTGTCCCAGTAATGATGGAACATCGATTATACCATTTAGTATGCCGAACATATATATGGAGTCAATATTAGTTCTACGTTTTTGTAGACTAGAAATATTTAACATTGACTCTATTTCAGCATAAGAATAATTATCTTCCTCTAGTCCAAGCATCCACGCTATTTTTCGAAACAAGCGATGTTGGACTGATTCAATGTGATTTATGCGATTGACATAGAATGGAGACCAGACCACTGAGGCATATTCAAGAAGAGGGCGAACAGTTGAGCAATAAAGAGTTTTGATTGTACGGACATTAGTAAAATCAGAGGACATTCTGTTAATGAAGCCAAGTAATTTCAGTGATTTATTTACTGTATTATCTATATACTCGTTGTATGTCGAATTAAATAATAATAATAAGACCGCGTCGGTGTGTAGTGGTTGGCGCGTTGACGCAGGTAAGCTGGCAAAATATTTAAAATTTAATGTACAAATACCAATAAAAAAATTCGGATTATTATGGTACCGTGGACTTAATTGAATGATAATGTAATCGGGTGTGACCAAAAATCTAATTGGACCCTGTCGGCAAAAACGAAAAGCCGGGTCCCAAAACACATTATCTTTCAAATAACCCTCATAAACTTTATACTAATGTATCTCTCACCAAGGGCTTGTGTTTTAAATGTACTTTAGTTGTCTTTAATTCTTACCCTCTTTTGTAAGTAGCCGAAAAACCAAACAGATAAAAAGTGTTAAAGAATTTTTATAAACATTATTATCAGTGTTACGTCTTTGTTAAGATATGAAGAAGCTAGCTGAGACCTTTTGGAGTAAGGTAGCCAAAGATCCTATTCAATTATTATTCTGTAGCTTTTATCAATCAATAAAGAAGGAGGAAACATTTTTTTCAATCGGGGGCAATAAAATCTTTGTAAGAAATCTGCATACTTCTTTAGTCCTCTATCTTCTTAAATGCATGTTTAAAAATAGGCTGAATGGTGAATGTTACACAGTGTGTAAAATAGCCATTTAAACCAGCCAATGACAGCTCATAAGCCTTGTAAATGCCTAGACTTCCATATCACTTCTCAAAAAATGTTTTCACTCTCTGTTGCAACAAATTTAGATTGTTCAACAATATTTTTAGTTTGTCCAAATTTTTGAAGACAAGGACTGGATTCAACTCCCTGGGGAGCTGTTAACATTAACATATTACAACAGAGATGAAGAACATTTAAAAGAAGGCAATATAGATATCTAGGCATCTACAGGGCTTATGCCCTGTCATTGGCTGGTTTAAGTGGTCACTTTACACACTGTGTAACATTCACCATTCTGCCCATATTTAAATATCTATATTACTTTAATTCTTTCATCTGTTGATGTTTGTGAACCTAAAAAGCTGAAACCTTTATTTATGCGAGTGAGATTCATATAATTGAATTATTTCACCTACATACTAGGCAACGCCTGAAATTTTTTTTTTCAATTTCTCATGGACCAGGTGGATTGATCAACAATATTTTGAGTTTGTCCAAATTTTTGTAGACAAGGACTGGATTCAACTCCCTGTGGAGCCGTTAACATTAACATATTACAGCAGAGATAAAGAACATTTTATAGAAGGCAATATAGATGTCTAGGCATCTACAGGGCCTATGACCTGTCATTGGCTGGTTTAAGTGGCCACTTTACACACTGTGTAACATTCACCATTCTGCACAATTGAGATTGAACAGAACCGTATTCTTCATAGGTTTGGATACGGAAGAAAAAAAAATTAAAATTAAAAAATAACATAATTTCATAAAGCATCATCACCTTTTTTTAAAAAATTTATTTACAATTTTAAAAAACCCGTTAGGGTTACATTAGAAATTTAATATTGTCTAGTCATTTTATGTCTCGTCTAGTCTAGTTAGTTCAGTCATCATGTGCTTTTTCAGATTGATTTTAAATTTGTCTCCATTAAAAGTTTTCAAGTAGTAAGGTAGGTCGTTGTAGTGTTTAAGTCCATTATGTAGTATTTTTGACTGTCCTGTGTTTGTCTTTGCTTTTTCAATATGATAGTGTTGTTGTTGTCTGGTGTTATATTTGTGTATGTCAGCATTTTTGACTAATATTATGTCGTCGTCTTGTATGTTTCCCAGTGTTATTTTGTGCACAATTTTTAAGGTCTCAATTTTAGTCAAGTGGTTTATGTCAAACTTAAAAGTTAAATAAATTAATATTTTGGTGTCTATTAACAACTTCAATGCTTCTGTTGGCTACATATAGCGGATGCCTCCGTGCATTACTTTTGTTAACTTAATCAGGTTTCCTAATTCTAGAAATTGACTGCTGACAGTTTATGATTGAACTACGTGACGCATATCGGACGCGAAAGAGCACACAGGAGTTGGGAGCTGACGGAGGAGCCATATGAATGTAGTAATGGTATTTTGACAAGCACTTTATATCTCCTAGCCATGCTCACATTGCTCACATACTAAAATTTCATTTAAATTATTGAAGGATTTTCAATTTATATGATTGTAACTACCTATTTTCCAAAGGATCATATTTTTTTATGTTAGTGTATTTAATTTATTATACATACATTTTTCGATCGACCACCACTGAGATTCCGAATTTGGAATGCCCTGTTAACATGAACGTTTACGCCTTTTTTCAGGAAAACAAATAATAATTGCAATATTTTTTTATGTACATGGTGTAAGCATTTGTCTATGATTCTATTGGGTAATTGGATAACAAACAAACTGACCTTATTTGTATCTTAATTTGTTCATTTTACTCAGTAAGTTCAAGGACTTCAATGATGAGAAACCTCTACTCAAAATTATCATTTTCCTATTCGCACTTTGAAGTGAGATAATTGCATCTGTAAAGATCCACATCTTACAACGAGTACCTGCCCAAGATTGATTCAAAGTTTGGAACCAGAAATAACATCATACAGCACTCTACGTCAAGTATAATTGACAAGATTAAGAAAGAGTCTCTGAGATGGTTTGGTCACGTAGAACGAATGGACGATGAAAGAAAGGTAAAACAAGTATATATGGCGAAAATGAATGGCAACGTGAGACGATGACGACCAAGGAAGACGTGGCATGATCAGATAAACCAAAATCTTAAATCTGGTCATGTCGAAAGCAGACAGAACCGAAGTGCATGTATGACAAGATGCATGAATGTGGAAGAAACCAGAAATGTATTCCAGGATAGACGTGTGTGGCGGTCCATTCTCTCTGCCTACTCTTACGGGGAAATGGCGTAATGGTAGTAGTAGTAGTAGCGGCACTCTGCCGAACTAGCTGGGGCTCTTCAGGCTCCACTTTCAGATCCTCAACCTTAGGACTCATCTACTCCATTTAGGAATACTGTCCACCAGTCTGGCTTAATGGGCGCGCACAAATTAATTGACACACAACCAAGAAATTCTCGAATAACTTCAAAAAGTCGTATGGCGCCCTTACCAGAAATCTCTGATCAAAGAACACGACAAAATTTGCAAAAACCCTGATTTTACAATCCTTCAGGACATGCCTGATGCAGAAATGGGCAGACTACTATCCAGGAAGCCTTCTGTCAAAACAGTTTGCCTACCATATACCGCACACCGCACATTGCATCTGAGGACATAAGTTGGTTGCTTGGCGGTGTCCACATACATGAAAAAATTGCTCGTTGCCAAACGAGAAAAGGTCCGTGAAGGAACTTTCTGTAATTTGGTAGTCTAAGCATTTTTGTGCTAAAAGAAGGTTATCCAGAAGTACGTAATATGCACTTAATTGCGCCTGAACTACTGAGCTCAATAAAATTAAATATCCCAACTAGAAATCTCAGACAAAACTTACTCTTTCATACCGATAACCATAGAACTAACTATGGTTTTCATTCCCCTATGCCCAGAATTCTTAGGTTTGCCAAAAAACTTACTAGTCTTGATTTCTTTGATAACAAGTTGTCTTCTTTCAAACGATCACTGAATCAAATTCAATTATAAACACCTCTTTCCCGCTTCCACTCCCACAAAGTCTACTATAAGCCATTGAGTCTTTCTAATTTTGTTTTCTATGTATAAATGTGTCCATAAAAATGCCCATCGGGCGTATATATAAATAATTAAATTATGAAAAAAACAGCTAGGCCTTCTGTCAGAACATCTAGGCAGCTGCGCATTTATGAGTTTGAGCTTAACAACTTATGACCAAAAGAGTGAAAATCGAGTGAAGAGCTTCACCTACACTCCATACCCTACACCAGGAAGAAAATCCAGGGTATTGACCTTTCCTGGAGATCACGGTCAGGTGTGGTACCGGGAGATGTGCGGACATTATGCACAAATGGGGAAGAGTACCACCCTCAGTGGTTTGTGACTGGTACCGAAAGGCGTAATTTGCGTAATCTCGCGTATCGTTTATTTATTTTTGTAAAAAAACTATAAATGCAAATATGCTTTTTAAAAAAAAGATTTTTGATAGTGAAAAACAAGTCCTGTGTGCCTACCTTTACGGAGAAACGGCGTGAAGGTCTGTTTTTACACAATATTATTTTTGGTATGTATATATATATTTACATATTTATACACACACAATTCTGGGTTTTTTATCCCAAGGGGGAGTAGGTGTAAAAAAAATGTCACCGATATGGATATTCGCTAATAAGCGGAATGGGGAATGTTGTAGAATTCTACATAAAAGTGGCCACTTGAACCCAACCTATGACAGGTCATAAGCCCTGTAAACGCTCGAATATCCATAATCTTGAAACAAAAATTCTACCCATCTCTGTAGTGATATAAATAATAAGGTCTGTTTGTTTGTTTTTTTTAAATACATTATTTTCGTGAATTAGGATACAAGGGCTTATTCCACTGTACTATCGTGCCTTGCCAGTGTTTCTTAGAATCTGGTTCCTTCTTCAAAGTTTATTATTTCGAACGTCTACGACTTTCGGCCAATTAGGCGTTCTACAGATGTCTATCTATGACAATAGGAATGTTATTATTGAACATTCTCGGTCCTCAAATGCCCGCCTCGTTATTTGTTCCCAATCAGATCTGTCGTTGGACGTTTTTATAAACTCCAATAAAATAACGCTTCTGGAAATTTCGAACATCTATGGATTTATCTCAATTTATTCATGATCATTAATGCATACCATCACCAATCGTACTTAACATGTATTTTTTAATTTATTTATTTCAATTGTTCAACAACAAAAATTAAAAAAAATCACTCAAATAATCAAGTAAAAAAGTTACACGGTTAAAAAACAAGTAATATATATTTTTTTAAATATATACATGGTCGCTGGTTACGCCACATTCTCTATATGCGAGAATAGCAAATTTACTAGGTTGAGGCGTTCAAATTTATTTGCTTCCTACTAAACCCTGGTTAAGATATTGCAATTCCTACCGTGGGTACCAATATTGTCTCCAGCCCGATATAACAACTAAACTGTCGAGTGTGCATGGGCCTTTAATGTTCTCACCGCGATCGCGAACAAGTTTTTTTGCGAACCATAATTCATTTTATCCACTGTGTCGTGTAATTGCATACAAAAATCAAGAAATGACGTCAAGTCCTCATTCGTCCTGGCCACAGGATTTGATCTTGCACTCCACGAGAAAAGTTCCAAACAAAAAGGTGCCAGAAGGTATGCCAAGGTAGATTATTGCATTCATTGTATTAGGGTTCGGTAACAAGTAAATAAAGATAACTCAAATCCGCGAACCAGACTAATTCGAGCGTTCATCTGCCAACTGGCAAGTGGCACGATCAGTTGCAATAAGGACATGCGACACAAAATGTTGATGTTTTTCTAAAACTCTCTCCTAGATGCCGTAGGAAAGTATTAGGAATACTGTGCGAAAAAGACAACTGCACATCGGACCGATTATGCCTAGCTAAAAATCGACAAAATCGAGTTCTCGTGTTCCCACTAAAAACATAAAACAGTCACTCTCCAAGGACAACAGCTAGTTTTTTTTTTGTATAGTAACAGCTCTAATATTAAAAAGTATATAAAAAGTAGATTGTATAGTAAAAAAAAACATGTATCAATAATTTCATTGTATTAATCAATGAAAAAAAAAAAAATGTTCATACTGCAATGTTTCATTGTTCCCGGACTGGCACCTGAAGTGAGGGACTGATTATTACAAATGCAATGCTCTATGCACCACTGGGAGGAAGGCTTCTTGCCACGGGAAACTTAGTAATCTAACTAGTAGAACAGATCGTCAGATCTACAAGATGAAAAACAAAATACGCAGCGGCGTTGGGAGGATCATTACCACGCTTCTTCTATAGGTACAATCACTAAAATGTTTTTCCCAACGCTGGCTTATGCAGCAAACTTCCGTCGTCATAACCAAAGTACTTTCGAAACGATCCAAATTTTTACCGGACACAGAGCTATGAGAAGTTTCTTATTTTGGTTTAAATTAAGGAATGATGACTATTGTCCATGCGATAATATTTCTTCAAAAAGTATCGAACATCTATTATTTCAGTGCCCATTTTTCAGTTCACAACACCATAATCTTAAAACAGAATGCAGAAAAGATGGAATATCCTTAACAGATATTCAAACTGTCGTTAAAAGTAGTTTTTTAAAATATTTTTTTATTAATAAATTTCATAAAAGGTACATGTTTTAAAAAAATTCTATACATATCTACTTTTACACATCGAGTAAATGTTATCACTGTAACTCTCCAAAAAAAGAGACTAACTCTTGTGCTTGGAGATTGCCTTACACTGTTTTAGTTGTTTATTGTTTATTATAAGAGTTTATATAATTTTAAATACGAGTAGATGAAAAAGAAAAAGAAAAACCTAGGATATATAAAGAAAAAACATTAAACAATAATACATCGTAATAATACATACTAATTAAAATTTAAAGTTGTTTTTACACGTGTTAAAAAAATTTCTTCAGATTTACTTTAAATTTATTTATTGATAGATTATTTTGAATAGTTTTTACTTCATTGGGAAGATTATAATATTTTTTTACACCTTTGAAGACAAAGCTATTTTGACCATGACTTATCCCGCGCCATTGTTCTTGGACTTTGCAACACTGGTGATTGACTGAAGGTGATAAACCAAAATCAGTGATCTAATATCCTATTTTTAAGACAAATAAAAATGTTTTTTTCAGAGTACCTTAGCTTCATACATGACACGTAAGGCTACTTAATACAGGGGTCCAATTAAAAAAAAAAAGATCTTTAAAAACACAAAAAAAAGACCAAAAAGTGCCCTCATTTTGTTGCGGAAAAAAGGAAGATGATATGGTTGTAAATTGGCCTAGATTATTGAATGAAATAATAATAAAATTATTCGCGTCGCGTCGGTGGCGGGAATCAAGATCGGTACAGAGTTAATTCAAGTCCCCTTCTGAACACGTCTTCATCATTCTGCCGTCATCTCCCGACGAGTTAATTGAATAAATTATATTACATATTATCGTGTATTCCCCCACTTCTACCTCCGCCCTTGCTCACCCGCCGCCCCTGGACCGCCCGCCATACTATAAATCTATTGTAAAGTGTCAACAGCAAATAGACGTCTGAAAACCATCCCGGTAATGTGTAAGGCGCAGCGCGTTCAGTAGCGGACCGGACAATAGGGAAAATTAACATTTTTAATTTCAATTTTTAATTTTTAAAAATTACTACTTATTAGAAGCATAAAAAATATTTTTAAATTCATAATTTTGAACTCCTACGAAAACGGTCCGTTGCATTGGCCACGCCCCTAGTACGTCACGATTCGTGCCAATTTAGAACGACGTCACGCACTTTGACGTCACAATTATCAAGGCCAAACATATCGTATTTTCGAAAGGATTTTTTTTTAACAATATCAGTATTGATTTTGAAAGTACAATTATTTTTTTAAAAATCCATGTCATATATTTTTATCGGTATTTGTAGTATGTGATATTTCACTATTTTTATTTTTTAATAATCAACTTTTTGGAGATGTCTGACATTTGACCAGACGATCTGTCTTACGTACTTCTGATCCCCGGTCATAATCAAAATTCAATATTCAATTTTATCTACAAAGTAAAATTAAGTTTTGTCTATGAAAAGCAGAATATGCATTTTTTTTTCTAAACATGTCCATTATAGGTTACCGACGAAGATACTATTAATGGTCATGCAAATATACTCATTTCCGTGCACAAATACCGGGTTTTCTTTATAGAGAGTCAAAGATAACTCTGTTAACTTCCCATTGCAATCGGGGCCCTGGGCCCGTGTTACAATGGGATGTTAACAGAGTTATCTTCAATTCGTGAAACGTAATTTTTGTGAATTCGTTCCGAAACAAACAAACCAGCTGTCAAACTAAAACACTATTTTTCTGTGAAATGCTAACTGCCAACATACGTAGAAAAAACAGAGACATATTAAGATACCAGAAATTCAAAAGTAAGCTCGCCGCTTTTTAATTTTGTAGGTACAGAACCAAACACATTTTAAAACTGTGTATATTTGAATATACACCTGAAAGGTCTCAACCAAACCTTTAAAAATACTAACACTTGAAATAAACCCTGGTTAAACCACTAATGTTTACATCAAAATCAACTTTCAACTCTAGCGTTTAGATCAACTCTTTAATAAACTCTGTACCTTAGAAGATAAAACATGGTAATTATTTTTTTTCCGTTTTTGCAGTTAAAAATGCAAAAAATATCGCAATAAGTTATTTAATACGTGAATATGTTTTTCATCATATAGATGCTTTTTAAAATAAAAATCTGATGTCCACTCTGTTTAAATGCAAAAAACATCAGTTGTCCTAGATACATATATATATTTGAAAGAAGAAAAGAAGGAAGGCTGATCTGGGGTTATTCCGTGTGTATCCGTTGACTAAATGAATTTTTTAAGAGTCAACAAAAAAAATCTTTTCATATGTTTAAAAAAAAAATATTTTATCGGAAATATTTACACAATTCCTGCTGAATCGTAAGAATACAACTTGTCAGCAGGTTCTTATATGTTGCTTCGATTTTTTATATTTAAGCTCCATTAATTATAATTTTGTTTGAAAAACATTACATATTATATAAATAAAGATTAAAACATTTCATTAATACAACCAACTTCTTTTTCATTACTATTGTTGTATTATTTTTTGACAACTGGTATTAAACTGAGAATCTTTTAATGGGCACACTTAATTTTATTTTTTGCATTTTATTTACTTATAAATTTATTATTTTCTTAATATATTCAGTTTTTCTACTGACATTTCTTGATGGAACTGGATTTTAATTATAAGAACGTGTATAGTTTTATTCCACTTTTATTTATATATATTTTTTTTATAAATGTTTTACCATAGATCGAGTTTTGTCGTGACCGATATTGTCAGACTGGTTTATTATTTTCTTAATAGTCAAACCTCTTACCTAGTTTTCTCCTATACAAGTTTTAAATGCCTTTTTTTATTTACGCACCGACACAAACACATCCTCACACATTCATATATACGCATACATGAATACAAACGCCGCACACATAGAATTTTATAAACTCCTTTCTTATATAATATGTATTATTAGATAAACAGTGGATTTTTTTGAATTGGCTGTAGTATTGTTAATATATTCCTAATTATTTTTTTTAAATAGCTGTGAAAATCCCAAATTAATGAAATACAATAAAAAAAACTATAATTTGCTAATAATTTTGGTTTATTTATAAATATTTTTTTTCTTTGTTACAATGGCTGTTGTTTTCTTTTAATAAATAAAATAAATAAATAAAAACGTTATTTTAATATTAACTATTATTATAAAATAAAAACTTATTTTACATTGAACGTTCTTTATAGATTGAAATGATCTCTTTTGGTTCAAAAGTAACGATGCTTTGAAAATCGCTCAATCACAAATTCTTATTTCTTGAACATTTTGTGCAATGTGATGTGTTTTATCCTTTGAGGTACAGTAACTAATATTTAAATTAAAACCTACACCGCCCCTGGAGTCGGACAGGTGAGTAAAGGAAACCAGTAGCTGGTATTTTATATCATCTTGTTCGGTCCATCCTTTCATGATGGCTGGGTAGGGTTAAAGGGGTTTGGGCGGGAGGGAGGAAGGGAGAGGGGAGACGGCCCCCCTCTCTCGTTTCGACCACCAATCCAATCGATAAGGAAAGGCTGCCGGGAATAAATTGTTTCGGTAATTCGGTGGGCCAAAACGTGTCGAAAATAAAACGCGACAAGTTCAAAATATAATAAAATGTTTGAGGTTAAGTTACATGCTTATTTAAGTTTGTTAATGAAAATTCTAGGTACGAGTTCATTGTAATTTGTAAAGAAATAATGTACGGACAAATCAGTGTTTATTTTGAATTTAAAGATTTTTTTTATTTTATATTTTTTTATTCATTAATTTCATAAAAGTACATGTTTTTGTAAAATTCTAAACATATCAACTTTTACACACCTAGTAAACGTTATCACTGTAACTCTCCAAAAAAGAGACTAACTCTTGTGCTTGGAGAGTGACTTACACTGTTTTAGTTGTTTATTTGTAAGAGTTCATATGATTTTAAATACGAGAACATGAAAAGAAAAAAAAAACATAAGATACATAAAGAATAAACATAAAACAATAAAACATTCATACTAATTAAAATTTAATGATGTTTTTACACGAGTTCAAAAAATTTCTTTAGATTAACTTTAAATTTATTTATTGATATATTATTTTAAATTATTTTTTAGTTCATTAGGAAGATTATTATAATTTTGTGCACCTTTGAATACAAGACTATTTTGACCATGACTTGTATGGAATTTAGGAATTTTAATATTATGTTGGTATCTGAATGACTTATTCATTTCAAATTCTTTTATTTTTTCTTTTTTATATTTTTGTATAATATAATTTATTTTATAAAGAGTGTCTACTGTATGAACCTTAAATATTTTATACGGACTTTTCGTATTGAATGTTGAGGGTTTCATTCAATTATATAATTTTTTTGAAAATCGATTACGTCAATGCAACGTTGCTTATTTTTCTAGGATTAAATAAAAAATATTAATCAAACAATGTGGATACGTACGAGTATATAAGTAGTTCGTTTTAATTTGTAAATATTGTAAATGTTTTTTTTTTTTCATTTTATTTTTATTTATTAAGGAAAAACAACAGTTGTTATATAAAAATACAAAATATAAAAAATAGTACATACATCCAGTTAAAGTTTTTCACATTTATAATGAGAGAACATGTTACACAGTAAAGAGAAAAATAATATATTATACCAAGACATGAGAAAAAAAAGAGCTCGTAAGAAGATTGAGGGATGAGAAAATAGAGTGGAGGAGTGGAGGAGAGGGATTTTTATAATATAGTTTAAAAAAAAAAATTTAAGTCACAAAATTTGGTATTAAAAATGGGGACAAAATAAATTAAATTTGGAGCAGCTACGATAAATAAACGAGTTTTGAACATATTTTTTTTTGGGCAATCAATTCTAAAAATTATGTGATGAATCATGTTATACGCCTTCTCAGAAATCGGACTCGAGACCTCAGGAACGATAGGCTAACTCGCCAACCACATGTTTACCTCAAAGCGCCATCAAGACCAAAATTTTCGTCCAGGCTTCTTATTTCCATTTTACACGCATAACTGTATTATTCAGCAGCCCGAATTCATACGAATCGTAATGATTTATCTAATGATAAAATTAATTAACTTACTTAAAATAAATCATCATTATTATTCCATTTCTGCACCTAACGGTGTATAGGACACTGCATTGGTACACCAATCGCAGCGTATCTTGATCAATTTTTTGTTACATGAAGGTAAGATAGTCAGTCTTACGCTAAAAAAATACAAATTAAATAATACGCAACTTGAAAGAATTTGCAAACAAATTACGGACTAAATTGAAAATGATGAAAGCTTTGAAAACACTTTTTGCGCATGTTAAAATAAATAAAATAGTTTTAAAAATCATACCTAAATAAATAACAAAAACTAAAATAGTAATTAAGTTCTTACTTCGTTTTCTTGAAGGACGCTTGATGTTTGTAGGTTTTGAGACTTTAAAAATCGTAACAAACAAGCAATAAGTGGGAAGAAACTATAAAAATGTAAGATGCAACCTGACGAAAAAAAAAATGTGGAAAATGTTTTATACACAAACACATTAAAAAAAATGCATATAAGGCAAAAAGTTAAGATGAAAAAAAGTTTAACAAAATACCCCGCCAAAAATGAGACAATCTTTGGTACTTAGTGTAATATTAATAACCACGTCAAAGTGCATGTATGTTTTGTATTTGAATTTCTTTTTCTACTATTTCTATATACGCTTTTAGGTGAAGCATGTGGACATCACCAGACGCCTCGAGGAGACATCGCCCGTCAGCACTCTCGCCTCCTCCCACGTCAATGCCGCATCCTTTAGTTTTACCGAATAAAGCCGAAAGATCGTTATCGACGACCCTTCAGGACGACGAGAGCCCGAAGGTGTAAACAAGAGGCCACTTGGGTTTAGGTTCTCCTGAGGTATGCGCAGCACGTGTCCAAGCCAGGTCAACCGCCGCATCCTCAAAACGCTCGTTATCGGAGGCAGCTACATCCGTTTTTGGACTTCAATGTTAGCTTGAATCAAACCTCTTTTTGCCCAATATTCTCTCAAACACTTATTCTCAAAACTAAAAAGTTTGATGTTTTGATTTATCATATAGGAGTGCTGGCATCATACAAGACTTGAGTTTTAAAATAAGTTTATGTAATAATTAAGTTATTTTAAAAGAGTACGATGAAAAAAATCCAAAATTTGTCTATTTCATCAATATCATGCCTAATAAAAAACGGTATTTGAGTAAACTAACAAATATATAGTTTATTTGTGTGAATATATAAAACAGAGAGGTAATTTATTCATAATTGCTCAAATAATTCAATAATATGAATGTGAAATATGAAAAAAAATAGGAAAGCATAATGCTTCTGAATTTTACAACTTATAATTTAGTATTTAAAATGTTTGAAGCACAAACTTTGTGGAACATTATTATTTAATATATTACAACGAAAAACATAGGTTTTTTTCACATGCACCACTTTATTTTTGATAATTTAAAAACACTCTGCGTTTTTCAGGGTTAATTGTAAACTTTTTTGTTTCAGCAAAGTTATAACTAGCTGTTTGAGTGTTTTTTTACAACCATCTAGATAAATACATAATATTACACATTAATATTTGGATATACCAAAAATATTGTTAATTTTATCAATATATAAAATAATTTTCTACTGCTTTTCGTTTTCTGTTTGGCTGGGTGTACATTAAGAGGTTAATTCCAAAAGTGGTCCCACTAAAATAAATATTGGTTGACACTCGCTAATTGGTATTTATTATAACAGATAGAAACCGACTCAGACTCGCTACCTGTTTCTTGTTCACCGTGTACTCGGCTCTGGACTCAGTGCCAGATTACTTTTAATTACCCTGTCCCATTTCCTGCCTCCCTGGAATCCGAAGATGCGTGTAGCGACCTCGCCGAAACTCATTCACGAGTCGGGACGATGAGAATATATGTTAATTCGTTCATTGATGAGACGCAGCCATGAAGAGTGGGTGAAAACAACTTAATACGGTTTTTAAAATGGTGTCCAAAGGCAGAATAACATTGTTATTACGTGTTGTACAGTGGTCGTGTTGGGGAGCTATCTGGCGCATATCACCTCTATGTACTGCGAAAGAAAATTTCTCCGAATACCCGGAACCATTTTAAAAACCGTTGGTCTTCCCATCGGTTTTACTCATATAAAAAGCAATGTTTTTTTTGGTCAGTAAAATATTCAATTTCATAAATCGCAATTTTAATTTAATTTAACTTTACTACTTTTACTGTGTGTTTGACAAATTGTATGGAGGGCATTTGTCGGATATTTTTATTATTATGGATAACTTAAAAAGCACTTTTTTAAAAATTTAATACCTCACTGGCGTTTTAAAAAGTGATTCAATAGAAAAATAAATTGATTTAAAACATTTTAATTTCTAATTTAAGTAAAACAATTAAACTTTTTTATCACATGCTTGATTTTTGTTTGATTGCCTGAACACAGACAGTGTTAAGTATAATGTTGTTACTAAAAATTAAATTGATAGTTCAAATTATATGAAAAAAACAATACTTGATAAAATATTTTTTTATTCATACCAAATACATTCTTCTTCTTCTAGTGCCTTGCTGGGTCCACCCGACGTTGGCGATCACTACAGCGAAAGCATATGTATCTGTCATGCGCTACTTTTATATTTCGCAGCCAGGACGACTGCTCATTGATGTACTCGCCGTGGTGATTCCTGGGAAAAGATGACCAGAGTGGTTTCCCGTTGCCTTCTCTAGTGGATTTTTCTATCGGGGTTTTCTTCCCTTAGCTGGTTGGTTTTGGTTTTGAGGCGCCAAAAAATCGCCTTTCATCCTATCGTTATCTGCTGTGATCACACCGCTATGAGTGTGATCCCATTGCCCAGGGTTTGCGACGTGGACGCTAATGAGTTGGGCTAGTCACTAGTGCTGCCGGTGGAATGCAACTGGGCGTTTGGAGCATTTTATAGAATCGCATCCTCCAGCAAGATGTGACTCACTGCGACCCTACTGATAGTTCAAACCCCACCAAATACATACATATTACAAAAAATAATAATAATAACGTATCCCACAATCAAAGAGGCCAAGGGCCCTGTGATGAGTTAGGATACAACAAAATGAAAAGTATAAGCACGTGCATAATGAAATAATAGCAAAAATAAAAAGTAAAATATTAATATTTTAATTTATTTCAACAGAGAGGAAAAACATTTTTGAGAAGGGAATATGGAAGTCTAGGCATTTATTACGGTCATTGGCTGGTTTAAGTGGCCACTTTACACACTGTGTAACATTGACCATTCTGCCCATCAACTCTTACATCTGTTGACTTTCCCTCTCAAAAGACTCTCCCTTTGCCAAAATGTTTTCCCTCTCTGTTTAAATAAATATGAACAACTCTTTAGGGAGGAAATCCAGCCAGTCTGCAAGCATTGGACATACTCAAACATTGTTGAAAATATTAATAAATAAACATACATATATTTCAAAGGACATCTAGGCAACACGCTTAATAGTGTATAAATCTTTGCAATATCGCACAGCAGTCTCCTGCAATGGTCTCTTCCCGTAGACAAAATCTAGACTGGTACACTTTTCCTGAAAATGGCTTTCGTTTTGGAGAACTTAATATGTTCATACAAGACATTGAACACTCTTGAAAACAAATCTCCACAACAGTTGGAATGTTTTTTACTTTAACAAATGATAAACAAGGAATATATTAGTTTTTTTTCACATTTCAAACAAGAATTTGATTATGTTTTTGACCAGTTTTAATGATTTTCACATTCGTTAAGATTTTTAGTGCTGTGGGTGTTTTCTGAAAATTGAGAAATACCGTTTTTGTGATTGATACTATTTTCAGAAAGTGATTAAAAGTACTTTTTCTATGAAAGCAGTCTGGCTGTTTTGGAAGCAGAAGATAGAATTGACCTAATTGCAACCGATAACATCAATATCTCATTTTTTCAAAATTGTGGACTGGCTGCTTTCTGCATAACTACGTTCATTTGAGTTCATTTTAAAGCACGACTTGTTTTGAAAAATACAAATCCTACCATTGAACGTTAGTTTATATAACACCTGTTGATGGCAGGATCTGTGCTTTCCGAAACTAGTAGTTCCTTAAAATAAACTCAAGTGGTCTAAGAACAACGTGTTTTATCAGTATCCACATACTTTGTAATGTAAAACTTCATTGGGTTTCACTAAACTTTTCCCTTAATTAATTTGATTTTTATTTAATGACCCCAGTACCTGCGTCGCGTCGGTCAATGGGTTTTTTTTCTATTTTTTATTTATTTTTTTTTTTTTGTTTTTTTACAATAGACATAAATGATAAAACAGAGTATTAAAAAATAAAGAATACTTACATAGCTACGAAATACATATTAATAGTAAAAATAGTAAACAAAAAATCCCACAAAGGCGTGGACTGTTCGTGGGTATACAAGAAAATGTTAATGAATTTTTGCTCCTATAATAAATAAAAGACAGTTATAATATTTTTGTACAACATAAGAAAGAAAAAACAAGATATTCTGTAAAATATAATTTGTTTTTTTTTTTGTTAAATAAGGAAATAAAAAATATTTAAAAAAAAAACATAAAAATATTCCTTATTATCAAAGGGCAACAAAATAAATCATAGAAAAAAAGAGTTCGTATCTTTAGTTTGAATCCAGGATAGTGCATGTACATATTTTAAAATAAGGAAATTTTTGAAAGTTTGTAATCAATGAAATATTATCAGTAAAAAAAGAATTAAAAATTTTTGGGCCTATAAAATATGCACGTCTCTGTGCGAGCTTCGATTTACAATGTGGTATTTTTAACACACGATTCCTTCTTTGACTTGATCTATTTGATAAATATTGGTTCTTAAATATATATTTTGAACATTGAAAACAATATATTACAATTACCTAGGTACTAAAAAATAAAAATTTAGAATTATATTTTAAAAACGAATCAAAACAAAATATTTGAAAACCCATTTTTGTGTGAAATCAACAAACAATGGGGTTGAAGTTAAATTATTTTGAGTTATTTATTGTATTTTTTATTCGGGTGTATTCAATCGGAGCAACGACGCTGTTTCAAGAAAGGTTTTTAAGTTATCCTCTCTCTGTATCGCAGACAAGTAGTGGTTGTCAGCTCCTAGGAGACCTGACGGCTGTTGAGGAAGTCAACTGTTATAGCAGTTCACACTGCGAGGCTTGTTTCTTTATTGACGTTGGTGATGATTGGGTGGTAACACAGCTAACAATGTCGTTCTACGGATACCCCAGCACGAAAATAGCAATTATGTCATACAACTTCGAGCGAATACTCACGCCGTCAAAATTTTACTTTTGGACAGATTATACAGTGCCGATTCCTAATCACGGAGCTAAGGTAAGCGGTCACTTGGCCATCTAAATATTTCGTCTTATGGGCACTTGTAACACTAGACACATCAAACTCCAGGTGACAGTGTCCAGAAATCCACCTGGTCCATAGAGAAGAATACAAATTGAAAAATAAAAAATTGAAAAATTTCAGGCGTTGCCTAGTATGTGGGTGGTATAATTCAATTAGATGAATCTCACCGCGTAAATAAAGGTTTCAGCTCTTTAACTTCGAAAACATCAACAGATGAAAGAATTGAAGAAATATAGATGTGCAATTAGGGTCAAGATGGTGAATGTTACACAGTATGTAAAGTGGTCACTTAAACCAGCCAATGACAGGTCATAAGCCCTGTAGATGCCCCGACTTCTATATTACCTTCTCTAAAATGTTTTTCATCTTTTTTGTAATATGTTGAGTTTTTAGTTTTATTTTCTTGTATAATTGAAGTTATTTTTATTGAAATCACATTATATTAATTACCCCAAATAGTTCATAATGATAACATTTTTCATCTTTCACTTAAAATGGTCTCTTTTTAATAAAAGAAAACATTAATGTTTTATCTTTTTCTAGATTATGATCTCTATCAGCAGTAAAAAATGCTATAGTGAATGCATTGGGCCTATATCTTTGAGCGGTTATTATAAGACCTTTAAAATAAGGGAGAGGTTTGCGGTCCATACGGTGAAAACGGAAAAAACGTACGGGAGGTGGAAAGATGAAGATATAAAAATCCTTTTAGTAGTCTTAATACCTTGTTTAACTATATCTACGTGTTTTTTAATAGCACTTATTATGTATATTGTGAATAAATCAAGACTTTCATCTTGGTAAAGATGTATAATATCAGTTAACAAGACAATAACGATTTGGAAATTCCGTCCTATGGGAAATTGGTTACAAAAAATGTTTTCTGACACGCGGAAAAAAATTAGAGCGTTTAGTGAAAAAATCACGATGAACGAAGTCCACA
>NW_028280288.1:0-38828 GCF_059751315.1 Micrasema longulum
TTATTAATATTAAACTCAAGGGTTTTTTTTTACCGGAAGACAGTCGTCTGGGTGGCTTTTTTCTGTAAAACCGTTTTTTTTTTTAAAACACACATTTTGGAGAAGAATTGTAAGATTTATTGATTTGATTGATTGATGATTGATTTATGCAAAAATATTTACAACACAATTATTGTCGTAAGAATTATTTTGAAAAAAAAACTATACTCAATAGTAAATTTGATTTAAATGAATAAAAATTATTAATATATAAGCAAATTATATTTAGCAAAACGTTGATTAGTATTATCTCTCTATGAGGAGAGTTCAGTGTGTCAAAGTAACGTGAGACGAGAATGACCAAAAAAGACGTGGCATGATCAGATAAACCAAAATCTTAAGTCTGGTCATGTCAAAAGCAGGCACAACCAAAGGGCATGTATGACAAGATGTATGAATGTAGAAAAAGCTGGTAATATATGCCAGTAATATTTTAGTATCTACTAACATATTACAACAATATAGATAAGGGAATGTAAAAGAAGTGCTCTGCCTACCTCTACGGGAAAATGTCGTAATGGTAGTAGTAGTAATAATGATATTTGTGTATAAAATATCATTAAATCTAAAAAAACACAGAATTGAGGAAAAAAAATATCAAAGCCAATATGACCATGATCACAATACCGGTGACAATTTAAGTCTAGCATTTAGAAAAAGGCGTTGTCTCAAAATTTAATTTAATAGATAAAAAAAACTATTATAGGCTGTAAATTTTTTACCCCTCTTTTTTTCTTCTTTTGGAAAAAATGGACACAATTTATGTTAACCTCGATATATCATTTATATTACTTGCAATGTTGATGTAATTTTTTTGTTTACCTACGTTATTCAATCCAGTATTTCTCATTTCAGCACGAAACAGATAATCATTTCAACTAAAACTACAGAGCTAAACCTGCCATTATTTTTTTAGATATTACTTCCGCATAATTCAAGGGACATTTATGTGGTTCTTTCAAATGACAGAGATAAAAATGAGAATCCGATATTCAAAGGACTTATTAGGAGTTATTGCGGAAATAGAATAATATATTAATGTCAAGTGGAAGGTTTTATCAAAGGCTATTTATTATGTTTGGATACATTAACTTTACTTTATGAAATATGATGTTGCCGAGCCACCTAAATATTATTATTTGCATAAATTTTGTTGCTGTTTTACAAAAAAAGTAACATATAGAATAGGAAGTATTAAAAAAACTGTGTAATTAGTTATTTAAAAAAAAAAAATAAAAAAAATTATACCTATAAAATATATGCAATATGCTTAAAGGCCTCGACCATTGTCCACATTTTCAATTTGTAGGATAGGACATTGTTCCGAGACATTGTCACGGAGATAGACCGGCAGCCGCCGGGAAACAATGATTACTACAATCACCCCGCGCGGCCATCAGCAGCTGGATTGTCTTCGCGTCAACGCGCACAGACAGGACCTTTGCGATTTGCCCGACGCGTGCGTGTCGCTACAACGCTTTTAAAATACTTTTAATGTCTACCGGTTTCGAGACGTACCCGTCTCTTCGCGCACTCACTACACCAACATGCAAATACTGAAATACACTTTCACCTCTACCATAGTATACAAAGTATTTTCGAAAAAATACATAAATTACATAGTAGACATAAAAGGTCGGTAATTGGTTAAATACAAATATTTATTAACATTGATTATCATGTTTGACCACAAAGTGCATTGATCATAAATAACATTTATTTATTCAATTCAAATAGTTTGGGTAGGTAGGAAGAAATTGCCTTTAGGCAACGTACCCGCCTTTATATGCATGTAAACTGTTTTTAAATAAATAAATAAAATATTTTCATATTTAAATTTATTTCAACAAAGAGAGAAATTTTTTTGAGAAGGGAATATGGAAGTCTAGGCATTTACAGGGCTTATGACCTGTCATTGGCTGGTTTAAGTGGCCACTTTACACACTGTGTAACATTCACCATTCTGCCCAAGTTTGAACATCCACATTTCCTCAACTCGTCCATCTGTTGACTTTTGTGAAGTGAAAGAGCTGAAACCTTTATCACGTGGGTGAGATTCATCCGGCTGAACCAAATCACCTACTAGGCAACGCCTGAAAACAATTTTTAAATTTTTATACTTCTTCTTTTACCAGGTAGTAATTCAACAATGTTTGATTATGTCCAAATGCTTGCAGACTGGCTGGATTTCCTCCCTGGGGAGTTGTTCGCTCTTTTACTTCACAAAAGTCAACAGATGGAAGAGTTGAGGAAATGTGGATGTTCAAACTTGGGCAGAATGGTGAATGTTACACAGTGTGTAAAGTGGCCACTGAAACCAGCCAATGACAGGTCATAAGCCCTGTAAATGCCTAGACTTCCATATTCCCTTCTCAAAAATTTTTCCCTCTCTGTTGAAATAAATTTAAATATGAACAACTCCCTAGGGAGGAAATCCAGCCAGTCTGCAAGCATTTGGACATAATCAAACATTGTTAAAATATTTTCATGCTGAACTAAATTTGTCGGAATAAAAATATTGTGATATTTATCATTATCATCGTCATATCCTTATTCGTAACTAATGGTGCATAAGGCGCTTCATAATAACAATACATACATCTATCTAGAACATCTTTTTCCTGAAGATGCGGTGATCAGTCTTACATTTAAGATTCCAGTACAGGGATTGTAAAATATTGTACTGTACAAAAATCTTTACAAAATAATTTGTGTTTTCCCCGAGAATCAAACTCGGACATTGATAGAGAAAGGACGATGGTGAAATTTTATTTTTTGAGGTTTATTTTCCAAAATTTCTCAGGAAGAGTTTGTCCCTTTTTGTCCTGATTATGTAACCGCCTCTAGCTGTGTAATGTTTTTTCACTTGAATTCAATACACAATTTGTTATAATTTCACAGTTTGTAGGAACCTATTGTTTAAGTTATTAGAAACCAAACTCAATTAAAACGTTGTTTTAATATTTTTATTGATTTATTTATTTTATTTGAATAAATGTCCGGAGGAATCTTACAATTAGGGTACATAGAAAATGATAAAAAATAATTCAATAAAAAATAGCATTTGGTACATTTTAATATATTATATAATCTATATAAATATTAAGAAAACTACAAAAAAGGTAAACACACACTTAAATGCAAGTAGAAAAGAAAATTATAAATTTGCTTTAAAAGTATTATATACAACATTATTTTTGGTACGTGTACTTGTACAAATCTGGATTTTCTCCCAAGGGGGAGTAGGTATATATTTTTATTTATATCCCTACAGAGATGAGGTAGAACTTTTTTCAAATTCAGGATTATGGATATTCGAGCGTTTACAGGGCTTATGACCTGTCATTGGCTGGGTTAAGTGGCCACTTTAAGTACTACAACATTATCATATATCAATACATAGATGGCCCTCCAACTCGCTTGTGGATGGTTTCTTAAATTCGTAACATAAATACAAAAATCAAAAATGTTACCGGTGTGGATATTCGCTAATAAGCGGAATAGGGAATGTTGTAGTACTTAAAGTGGCCACTTAACCCAGCCAATGACAGGTCATAAG
Organism: Micrasema longulum; assembly: GCF_059751315.1. Taxonomy (NCBI): domain Eukaryota; kingdom Metazoa; phylum Arthropoda; class Insecta; order Trichoptera; family Brachycentridae; genus Micrasema; species Micrasema longulum. The sequence goes on from NW_028280288.1 coordinate 3,599, forward strand.
CCCTGTAAACGCTCGAATATCCATAATCCTGAATTTGAAAAAAAATCTACCTCATCTCTGTAGGGATATAAATAAAATAAAAAGTATTATACATGTAAAAAAAAGCAAAATTTATGTTTAAAAAAAATAATATGTGACGTAAATAATATTTTTTATTTTTTTTTATTAAGTTTTATTCATTTTAACAAGTAAATAACATACAAAATTGTATTTTTGTTCCCGCAAAGCCGAAGCTTGTCTGCGGGTTACATTACATTTTTTTTTTTTAATTTATAAGTAAGTACATAGTTTAATAATAATTAAAGAATAAGATATATTTATACACTTAAGTTTCACTTGCTGTTAAATAATTTTTTGACAATTTTTTAAAATGAAATTAGGTTTTTTTCTTCACGATTTTTGGCTGGTATTAAATTGTACAGTTTTGGTACTACACTACCCATTGTTCTGTCACCATAGTAGTTTTTCTGTCGTGGTACCATCAGCTGCTGTGCCGATACTTGTCGGGTCATGATCTGGTGGTTTATTTTGGATTTGAAATTGCAATCGAGGAAGTGATCTGTCATTATCTTATATTGACACTGTTTGTTAATTGGCAAAACGTTAACAAAATCAAATAATATTTTATTGTTGTCTTTTGCCTCATTCTTTATTTTTACAGGTACGATAATTTTTAAAATTTGTACCTGTAAGTTGATAATAGCAGGATAAATGATACTTAAAATACACAACAAACTATTGCAAAAAAAAAAACAGTTATGTTTAAATAAAAACACGTAGTTTAAGCCAAGCGTTTTCAAAAACTTTTTAGTTAATATAAAACAATACAACATTATAAGGAATGTTGTAACCAAGAATCTTTCGTAACGGGTCACTAATAATTCTAAATAATCTGTATTTATGCGACTTTCCTGTCAAATAATAAAAGATTGATTGCACTCCCTTGAGTATAAATTGAACCGGCATGTATACGTAAGTAATATATTTAACCGTATCCAAATATTTGCATTCTCTTGTAGATTATACTAATGAAGTTGTTTTGTTTTGAGGTTCTCAGTTCATAAAAAATATAAATACACTAATTACTAATAAGAACAATTTGTTAGTAGACACACTTAATGAAAAATAAATGCAGGTTATTTAATAAATAAATAATAAATTTATTCATTTTTCACGTATAAAACATCTGTTCACTAACCAAAGCTATTTTAACACCTATTAGTAAATGAAAATATTTATTTAAAAGAGTGTTTTCACACTAGAATATTTTATAGTGCCTGGACTGGTACCTGAAGCGTAAGACTGATCATCTTACCTCCATGTAACAAAAATGATCAAGATACGCTGCGATTGGTGTTCCAATGCAGTGCCCCATGCACCATTAGGTGGGGAAAGGGAATGATGAATAAAAATAGTATAACCTCACTGGGGTTACCCATGCCGAAGACACTAAAAAGTATACTTTTTTATTTCATATGTTTAGAATGTATAGATTAGTCAATTCATCGCACGACTTGGAATATTTTGGGATAGATCTCCCGGCTTTTTGTAGATCTTTTCGCGACTAAAACAGTGTCGGATTAAGTTGGATTGGCATGGTTTAGCTCAAAGTCTAATGTCTTTCGTTTTTTTAAATACATTGTATATTTTTATTGTATTGTCCTTGTTTGTCTTTGCTACATAGTGCAAATACAAACATTTAATGTTCTTTTTGTTCAGTTTCTTTTAAATATGTTTCTTCATGTAACTGTTGTAATTGGCTTAGGCCGTATATACAATAAATATATAAATATGTTTAGATAGTTGATTTGGAATATGCATTTCTTTTTCTGTCTATTTTTTCAACTCTTACTCGTCGATATTGAGACTCAAATAGAAAAAAAATATTATAAGCTTATTCTGTATATTTTCGCAGTTTTCTATTACCATATGGCAAATTTGATAATGTTTTAAATTAAACCAATTATAAATATATATTTTAGTATAATTTTTAACCTTTCCATTGGAAATTATAATATGTCAGAAAAAAAACAAAATGGGGAGCGGTATTTGTTAACTGTAGGTACCTTATTTTTGTGATCATTGGTCTGAGTCCTAACACCGAATTGTATAATTTGGGTTAAAATTTAATTAATAACGAGAATCACCTGTAACCTTCTTTAACAGGTAATTATGCTTGCATCTCAAAATAAAGAGAAGCTTAGAACAACTTTAAGGTGTATACGGTGAGCCATGACTACTGACCTCACTCTTAAATTTGTAAAAATTACATAGTTTTTTGAAAAAATAAAACGATTCTCACACGATTTACAGTACGCATTCGATGCGGTTCTTCTTGAAAAGTATATTGGTAAACTTCAGAAAATTAACGGACCGCAGGAAAATTTTATTCGTCTAAACCAAATATAATGCCAAAATTATCCAGATTGTGTGTAACAACAAATGCTAATGAGCCTATCTATAAAAATGAGTGGCGGATCAAAATTGACTGCTTTAAATTAATTTATTTTACTTTTTAGTAACATTATACATACATTAATTTAGCACAGAGTTTGTTTGTTTTTGTTAATAGACTAATAAACTAAGTTTTAATTAGAAAAAACCATCTTATTCATACTACTTTTGTATCATCTAATTATAGGGCAAAATTCATATCTATGGCGAAACTTTAATAATTTTGTAATAACAAAATCACTTAACATAGATTTGTTTGCGAATAATCACTATGCCGTGAAGCGTTTGCTTTCGAAATAGTTTTGTAGCGTTTTTTTCATTTTTATCTTTTGGATCTAGATCATTATTTATTTTATGTTTGAGAATATATTCTACCTTACTGTGGGGCTATTTGTGTTAACTAACTTGTATTTTTTTTTGTTTTTTATACATGAAAACTATTGTAGCTCCCAGTTATCCGAATAAAGAACAAAAAATAAAAATACAAGTCAAAAATATATTTTTTTAAACTTTTATGTATCGTATTGAAATACGTATGAAAATACTCCGCATGTGACCTCAGAGGTTCTATTCCGTTTACTCTGTATCAGTTGAACCGATTGGTCCGTTTACAGTAAGCAAACGTGATATCTTTCACAGTTTTTATCATTGTTTGATTCATATGAACTAGTGACGTTAAAAATAATTCCTTTTTATCCTAATATTTTTTATTATTTTTTTCGTACATTTTCAAGAAACTTTCCGTTACAATATAATGCTTTAATTTTTACTGCGCGCAAGAAAACATTTCTTGTATCCAATTTTCCGTTAGGCTGAAGTTCTTTATTGCTGGAGCAACTTTTGACGCGATGTGTGCTGTCTGGAACTCTAGTGTACAGTATACCTGGTCAAAATTAAATGCTGTGTCTGTACTCTTATATGGGTGAAATTGTTAAAATAGTTTAATTTTAATCCCTTTTTCATAGGATGATATTTTTTTACACTCTTAAGGTAGAATATGTTGGTTGTATGTCATTACAGAATTTTAGTAGCGTCATTTTAATATCGTTGAGTTACAGATACGAATATTAAAATTTGTCTGTACTGTAGAAATGAAATATTTAGGAACTACTAAAACATTCTTCCAAAATAAAAAAAAAACATAATTCCATAGTAAAGGGTTTACTGTTCTTCTAAAAATGATTATTCAATATAATCATAAGGCTTTTACATATAAAAGAGTAACATCAAACATGAGCATATAAACAACATAAAGTTTAAAAAATTCAGTGTAAAGAACTAAAACATGGAACAACGTATAGAAATAAAGTAAGTAGAGAAAAATAAAAGAACATGTAAATGAGAAAAAAAATTGTACAGATATTTAAAAAAAAAATGCAAACATATGTTAGGTAAAAGACTTGTCACACTAGATCTTAACAGGTCTCAGTGACGTCAAGAGCTTACATAGCACTGATCCCCACCAATAAGAATAGGTAAAGGCATACAGCTTAAAAGCTTAAATCAGCTAGGTACATAATATTGCTATGCAACATAAACAGAATACTAATTTTTCTTTGATATGGAACATAATAAATATGCATTGATTTTTACAATTTACACGGCTAACGTTAAAGACATCTACATTATGTTGCTAGTATATTGAGTCGCAAGTTCATGCATCCATTATTAACAATAAATCAGAACAAAATTTGCTTAAATAATTTCTGTTATATTTTAATAGATTGAGTTTTCCCATTGACGTTTCTTGATGAAACTGCATTTAATTACAATTATAAAAATACGGATAACGTTTCATTCCACTTTTATTCATAATTTTTACAAATGACCGGGTTTCGCCACCAGTCTGACGATGTCGGTCACGATGAAACCCGGTCACTGGTAAAAATTATAAATCAAAGTGAAATAAAACTATACACGTATTTTTATTGTAATATTTTAGTTTAATAAAACTTTTAAGTATATTTTTTATCATAAATACCTTAGAAAACTATTGTTTATTTAGAATTTATATTAACTTTTTTAATGACTTGATTTCGAGAGAACGGCGCTTAAAAGTGTCAAAATTGTATGTTTACCTTACCTTTTATCAGACTGCAGTCTTAATAAAGATATTTCAAATACAAGTTTCGCCGCGAAGGGATATTGGCAAAATTCAGGCGAAATCGTTGGATAGTTAACAAAAATCAGTAGAATTAAACCAATAACTTTGATTAGTAGGTACGTTGTATCCAAACTTAAGTAAAACATATTTGTACCTAGATTTTTTTATTCATATTTGTTAATATATATATTTTTAAAGTATGTGAATTTTTCACATAAATTCGTTAATTTTAGAGATTTAATTATACAATCATTATCTTTGTTCACGAAATTTATAGGCCACCGAATACACAGGTACTTGATCAATTTAAAGCTCACGTCACTCAGCCGACTTAAGTCTGAAGCAAATGCCATTTCTCCTCCGTATTAAATCGTAAAAAGGTAATTCATAAATATGAGATACTATAATATTTTAATACGAGTAAGCTCGCCGCCTCACACTTGATGGGAGACGGGACCCCCCGCGAGTTGATAAAATTGCCTGTCTCGCCAATTTTATTTTTATTGTATTTCCTTACTCGCGGAATGTATTTCAGCGTTGATATCTTAATGATTTGATTTGTTTTGAATCATAAAAAAATAAAATAAAAGGAAGGTGTTACCTACGTATTTATCACATATTAAATACTTTATCCACTTGGACCACAGGGATATCTAAATATTTATGAATTCATTTATGCTTTATTAAGTTTATTGATATCTTATAAACCACCACTTTATAAAAACGCCTGAAACATTATTATCATAAATACATATATTTTTTTAATTTTTAATTTTCTTTTATTTAGGAAACATACAGTACAGTTACAAAGTTTAATATTTTACACAATTATACTTAATTCTAATTCTTATTCCATATTATAAAGCAATTATATGTATGGTTAATTATGAAAGTATAAAAAAAGAGAAGGAAAAAGAAAAACATAAATGAAAGTTGTTTAAAAATTAAAATTTAACTGAAAAAAAGATACTTTCAAGATTGTAGTTTGTAGTAAGTATTAACAAATGGAAATAGTATTAAAAATAAAGAAAATTTGTAAGAGTAATTAAAAATTAAGAAATGAAATAAAGAATGAAAAACATGCTTAGATGTAAAAATAAAATAAAATAGTAATAACACATTTTAAAAAAAAGGAAAAACATAAATATACACATATTTATTTTAAGGGATTCAAAGAAACGATGAGAAGAATCTTTAAGTGAAATATAAGACAATAAATTTAAGTCAATTTAAAAAACATCTTCAAAATTAATGACACATTGTTTTATATATTCTAAGAACTCTTACCTCCCATCATTTTTAATATACATGTTAATTTATTTTTGTTCATTTTGTTTCCTGGATCATCTTCCTGTCTCCTTCCATACTCATTTCCTGATTCCAGTTTTTTAATCATTTAGGTTACATAGTAATATATGCAACATAAGTATTTTAATAAATATGTGTTTATGTAGTTCTCTACTTGCCCACTAAAAAACAGTTGTAGTTTGAAAGTAATTAAGTAATTAAATTAATTAATAATTAGTTAAGTTATGTGTATTTTCATATATTTTTTAATGTACTAATTTTTACCAATTTTCGTTCTGATCAGTCTGCTTTTTTGCTTGGTTGGAAATTTCCGCTTTTGGCAATAAGCCCACCAAAGTGCACTAATTCTTATGCTTGAAATATCGAATAAATAAACTAATGAATACAAGTCAATCTTAATGTAGAGTTTTTGTTTGGTTAAAATAACATTAAAAATTAATAGTACGCCTCCTGAAAGTATAAGATACATATTATTATGTTTCTTACAATGTTTGAATCATTGCATTGGTCCAAAAGGAAATATTTCCACAAAAATACATATTTTTTAGTGACATCCATATTTGTAGCTCTTTTTCGAATTTGTTATATTTTCAATCATATTAAAAAAACTACTCTGATTCTAAATAATAATTCCGATTCATTTGATACGAGTAGTATTACACCTCAGCAATAAGGATAAAATGTTACGTAAATATAAAACCTACGTCTGTTGAAATTAACCTCCTATACGAGAGTCTAAATTACCATAAAGATGAAGCATGCTGCAATAAAAGTGGCAATTCAGCGGTAGGTACTGCCAAATCCCGCGTAAATTTTGCATTATGGCCACAATGATTTATTTTGGCGCGCGCCAGTGTCTACTTACTAACAATCGATCAATAATATTTTGACAGATGACCAACCGCCTCTGCCGGCAGCATTCTGAGCGATGCAAATTGCAGAGAACGGAAATGCAAAATGTCCGCCAAGAACGAAATTAATGCGCCTTTTATGGCCAGAAAATAAAACAATTAGAGAAAAGTAGGTGTTCATGACCTCTTGCTTTTAAAACTTTTAAACAACCTTTTATTTTCCGTTTCCGATTTTCGAAATAACATATTGTTTTTCAAACAACAAAAATATTTTTTGTTTTAATTTATATTCTTTATATTCTAATTACACAACAACAACAAACCATCATGCCGTTTCTCCGTAGGGGTAGAGAGGATAGAACGCTATATCACTCTGTTTTTGCATACAGACTTCGCTTTCACATTCATACATCTTCTCATGCACGCACGCCAATTATTCCTACTCTTGACATGTCCATCTTTAAGTATTTGATAGACTTGATTGTGCCATGTCTTTCTAGGTCTTCCTCGTTTTCTGCATCCTTCAAAATTCGCATTGTAGATCCTTGCAGCCGTTCTTTCGCTGTCCATTCGCTCTACATGTCCAAACCAACGCAGCACCCCTTTCTTGATTCTGTCGATAATGCATGTCTCAGCCTAAGACAGTTCACGGATCTTGACATTTGTTCAGCTATCATACATCGGTTTACCACACATTCACCTGAGGGATAGCATTTCGACAGCATTTAACCTACTTTCATCATTATTTTTCCAATTCCATACTTTGCTCCCAAACATTTGAGTTGGCACTAGAACTCCATTGTGAACTGATAGTTTTCCTCTTGCGATAAACATTTATTTATTTATATATAAGCCCAATAGGCATTTTAAGGAAATATTTATACATAGAAAATTATTATAAAGGAAAGTAGACAGACACAATTCTATATAATAAACTTGGTGGGAGTGGAAGCGGGAGTTAGGTGTTTATAATTGAATTCGATTCAGTGATCGTTTGAAAGAAGACAACTTGTTATCAGAAAAATCAAGACTGGTATGTTCGTTGGCAGACCTAAGAATTCTGGGCATAGGGGAATGAAAACCATAGTTAGTTCTATGGTTATCGGTATGAAAGAGTAAGTTATGTCGGAGGTTTTTAGTTGGTATATTTAATTTGATTGAGCTCAGTAGTTCAGGCGCATCAAAGAGTGGGTTGAGACTTTTAAATAGGACTAGAAGGTCGGATTTATTTTGACGGTCTTGAAGAGAAGATATATTTAAGCTAGTTTCTAACTCATTATATGTATATTGGTCTCTGGATAAGCCCAACCTCCAGCCTATCTTTCTAAAAGTGGAAGTTGAACTGATTCAATATTTTTATGTAAACATCATAATATGGAGACCAGATAACAAAGGAATACTCTAGGAGCGGGCGAACTAGGGAACAGAATAGAGTTTTAAGGGTATTGATATGTTTGAAGTCAGTTGTGTTTCTGCTAGTAAATCCAAAGAGTTTCAAGGTTTTAATTTGTTTGCCAAAGTAGATTTCAGTGCATCCTAATTACACAAAATATTTTACTTACCAATTGCCTGCCTTATTAGGTACTTTTGTGTTAGTTTAGTTCAGTTACTTGCTGAAATCGGTGTTGATTTTAGTAAATAGTTCAATTTGTCTTGTTTGCAAAATAGTGAAAAGGATAAAATTAATTAAAATTAGGTGTAAAACAATAATTTAAAATCAATTATAAGCACACATATTTGACACGATCTTTCCTCAGTAGGTTGTAGTGAATACTTCTTCTGCGGTAGGCAGCATTTTTAAAATTAATATAGTACTGCGTATTTAGTCTTAGTAATGTCTAAAGATCATTTAAATATAGAAATCTTACAAAGAATGACACAAAAATAAAAACTGTCGAAGTGTATGAAAGTGAAAAATATATTTAGAAGAAAAACTCAATGAAGGTATAAAGTGATAGAAAAATAATAGAATCTAGTGAAATATAATAATATTTGAAATTCGACTAAATAAATGACACATTGACAAAAAAAGCGGCAGGAATTACATATGTAACTGACGATGAATATAGTCACGTGCAGTCCAGCTATATCACCATCAACTGGAGGGGGAGTCATATACCTAAGCATTACACAAAATGCAAAACCGTCCAACAGAGGGCGCTATCAAAATGTTATAAATTTAGAACACGAGAGAGATCACTTTCTTTTCCACGCCGACTGCCTCCCAACAAATACACAATGTTTTAATCTCAAAAGCAAAATAAATTTTCAGCGCGTTAAATTTATAATTATGACTTACATAATTCAAAACCGGGTTGTGGTCCTGCGGCTAGTGTCTCGGACTCACGGATCAAAGTTCCGTGGTTCGAACCCCACTCTACCCCAACTTGGTTCCTATATTCTAATGGTGAGGTATTTACAACTCGTTGAAAATTACCCGCAAAATCAAATATTTGGGTGAATCACAAAAACGCATATTTTAATAAAAAAAAAAAAATGGTTATTAAATAATAACGAACCCGGATAAAAGTTTTAGGGATTATATCCCAACACAAATTTTCAAAAACAGTAATTCAATAGGAATTTATCACAATCACTCATAATAGTTGCCCTTCCACAACATGCATGTTTTAGGAATGCCAAAATTATGTTTTGCAGCTCATTGTAAAGAAATCGGGAGTAATATTTATCAAGGAAAGTTATTTTCATACTGTGACTAAATTGCAAAATGACGTAGTAAAAATGGTATTACTGAGCCACTTAGCCATAAAAATCTTGGCACTCATTTGGTTTGAACTTACTGAAATATGTTTGTCGCCATTAAGTAAGGCTTTAGAGTTCATATTGTGTTTGTAAATACTCAAGAATATTTTCTGCGGAGCAATAAAATAATTTGACGACTATTTTTCCAACTTTGCTCTTGAAATTTGTTTCTGAAAGGCTTTCTGTGAACGAATCGTTCAATTTAACTGCTTAAGAGAATATGCAGTTTGATTAATAGGTTTTATATTTGGAGCACTTACTTAACGTTTATTCATTACAGTTAAATAAGTAAAAACCACTTTTTTTAAACCATTTTTTTATGATATTTTTTTACCTCCTCTAGCCTCCTCTTTCACAGTAGTAGCTGCTCTATTATGGAAGCATCTAGCCACTAATGTCAGAGACGCCCCTTCTTTATTCACATTCAAATCACGTATGAAATGTCACATTCTGATTATATGAGATTTTCCGTTCTCTTCCCTTGTTCCTTCCCTCTTAACTCTCTCCTCTCTTCAAAGTTTTGTGAAGACATTTAGTCAATTTTCATTTCTAATAAATGAACCAATGTTTTGTTTTATGATAAGAATATTATAATATACCTTCAACACATTAATATACCACTGATTTTCTGGAAATATTTTTTTTATTTTATTTTATTTTACATTACTTTTTTATATTTTTTTTCATTTTATTTTATTTTATTTTATTTTATTTTATTTTATTTTATTTTATTTTATTTTTTTCTTTTTATTTTATTTTATTTTTTTCATTTCATTTCATTTCATTTCATTTCATTTCATTTCATTTCATTTCATTTTATTTTATTCTATTTGGAAAACTAACAGTTCTACATACATATTTACATACATTTTTAAACCAATAACAGATTTCCACAAAGTATACAAAGTTAGAAAAGAAAATATAATACATATTACACAGTGTGTATCCAGTCCTTGTCTACAAAAATTTGGACAAACTGAAAATTTTGTTATAATTTTTTATTTTTTTTAAAAGAACAGTTTTTCTAAATTGGGCGGGATTAGGACAAGGATGCATGAATATAGGATACGGAGGGGAAGGGAGAGTGCATATTTATTATTATAATGTCTACTAAGTTACGTAATGCATTTTTAGTGTAAATTTTAAATCTGACAGAGTGATGTTTACGTAGTCAATGTCTTTAAATTTTGTATTTTACACTAAAAAAGTTCTACAACTTCTATAAGCATTTTAGAATAAATAAATGTACCTGCTTGTATTGTATATTCGTAATTCAAAAGCACCTACTTTTTTTTTTTTTAAAAAGCATTTTATTTTGTGTAGTTATTTTACAACGGGTCTGGGTAATATAATTACTCGCGTTTACACATACAATTAGTTCTGGCATACTTTTAGAATGCGATGAAAATCAATTGCATTATGGTCTTCTTAACGAGCCGGTCTCGGCGCCATGACAATAAATCATAATATTATACGAATCTGTAGCAAGGAATGTTAACATGTCAACATAACGAATGTAGGCAGAGTTGTCACTTGACAGTGGTAACAATGAATTCGAGAAAGGTGGAGCCGTGTCCGCCAACTTGATTTTGAGTAAATACATTTATACAGCTCAGAACTAAACGTAAGTACTAAAGAAATGTCTGGAACTCTTATAATTCATGATTTACTCTGGAATAAATTGTTTAAATGCAATATTATAATACGGTATTGTGCGAATAATTGGAATAAGAGTGATTTTGTAATTTTTTGCGTATAACAACACTCAATTTCAATTTGACAGTTGTTCAGCGCCAAATATTATGATCTACAGCCGGCTTATAGTACGGCCCCACGTTCATTATTTTTTTGGGAGCTCATATCTGTGTTTGTTGGTGTATTATCTGTTGTTTTTTTACATTTTCTCAATAAAGGACTAATTTTATAAATTGCTTGCATATTTAACAGTGTTTTTGAGTTGGTTTAATTCATGGAAATCACGTCGAGCAAAAGGGAAAATATTATAACCTTAAGTAAACATACATCAATGACTTAGAAGAAGATTGCAAATTAATGTTTTGTGAAGGGAGCATTCAGCAAGATTATAAGGCAGAAAAAAAAACAGGGTCAGTTGAAGCAAATAGAATCGGGAAATGTGGAAGAAACTGGAAAACTAGTGTCCGAAATGAAATGTCTTCAATCAGAAATAGTAAGTTAAACTCCAGAAAAAAAGTTACAAACATCAACGAGATTTGGCAGCCACTGGGACGGTAATGATACATGACTCAACAGTACGAAGAAAACTCGTTGAATCTGAAAGAAAAGCAATTCGACCACAGAAAAAACAACTCCTGACGGCACGGGATGATGAAGCAAAGGCTCACTTGGGCTAGAAAATATACCAAATGGACTGTACAAGATTGGAGAAAGGTGCTGTTTTCAGATGAGTTTCAGTCTGATTAATTTACTATATTTTTGATGTTTGAAGCACTTACTTTATGGAACATTATTATTTAATTTATTTAAATAAAATAAAATGACTTTGTTTTTATGTACCACATATTGGAGATTAGAAAGGCTGTAAATAAAAAAATAAATCTTATTAACAATCAAATATATCTTAGTAATAGTCACATTTTATATATGTTCCCTCTGCCTAAATCCACACACAAACCCCTTCTCTTCTCTATTCTCGTAGCTACGCCCACTCTGCTTTCACTGTGATTTTTTTTAATTTTTAAACATGTTATGTTAGTTTGTAATTAACCCTGAAAAGGGCATAGTATTGCCGAAACTAGTTGGTTGTCAAATTATAAAAATATAAGTGGTACATAAAAACAAAGTGATTTTATTTTATTTTAATATATTGATTAATTTACCTTTACGTAAAAAAGAGTCATGAGTATTGAAAGTAGTGGAATAGAACTTTTATAGCACATTTTTGAAAATAGTTTATGATTTTTTTCATTTGAAAAACTTACAATACTATTTACCTACTTTAAAATATATTAATTGAGTTATTTTCATTTCGAAGTATATTTATTTCCAGTACACATGAAATGAGACAGCTCAATCATTCTCCTGCTTATAATTAAGTAAATCAGTAGGAAATGATAAACTGCCACGATTTTGTGTCGTGTCGCTGTATTTTGATATAAATGTCACTTTATTATTTTCGTTACGCGTATTAGGTCTCCCAGTCAGACAATCTGAAAACATGACAATTGAAATGTTTCACTATTACATGTTTATAGAAACTGGTAATAGAATATTAACAGATAATCGCATTAGGAGTATTTTTTTTGTTCGTTTAACATATTACGGATTAGAGAACTCATTCTAGCACAGTAAAAAATTCAAACACACAAAAAGAAAATTTGAAGTCAAAACATGTTTTTAAAAATTCTTTCATTCAAATAATTAAAAACGAACACAAAATTAAATTAAATTCTATAAATCTTTTCAAAACAATGAAAAAAACGCCCAAATATAAGGTTTAATTACCAAAAAATAACTTTGTTAATTAAGGGTAAAATATTTTCACAACGTAATATAATATATTATTATCATATTGAAACAGATATAAGGTACATTTAAGATGAGGTAATAGAGAAGTCTAGGCATCTACAGGGTTAATAATTTGTCAATGGCTGGTTTTAGTGGTCACTTTACATACTGTGTAACATTCACCATTCTGCCCATATTCGAACATCTATATTCCTTCAATTTTTTCATATGTCGATGTTTGTGAAGTTAAAGAGCTAAAACCTTTATTTATGCGGGTGAGATTTATCTAATTGAATTATTTCACCTACATTCTAGGCAACGCCTGAAAATGTTATTTTTTCAATTTCTATACTTCTTCATGGACCAGGTGGGTTTATCAATAATATTTTGAATTCGTCCATTTTTTTGTAGACAAGGGCTGGATTTAACTCCCTGGGTTCTTCACCTTGTTGTCTTCACATGGTTTATTTCCGTTTTCACACCACACCAAAAATTCACCCGGCCGGCGCGCCCGATAACAAAACGGAACTCTTGACTTTTATCGTATAATAATTCAAAATTATTTTATTTATTAATTGTCAGGTAAACGCTCAAATTAATAAACTATGAGATAATCTAATTTCCACTTGATTTCCTTGGGAACATTTTCACCCGCGAATAGAAAGCAAAGAAATAAAACGAAAAAAGAAAATAATAAATTAGTATCCATCCACCCTTATTTTACCGGGCCAAGTGGATTGGCACGATGAATGTGAAACGGGACTAATTAAACTTTATATATTTATATATATAAGGGCGGGCATATTGTCCAAGAGCAATTTCACTCTACCTACCCAAACTGTTCAGTTTGAGAATGATATTAATATATTTTATTTATTTTTTCATTTTATTCACATTATTTTTATTTTATTTTTGCACCACAACAGGCCAGGAGGCCCAATTACAGTGGTGAATTACAACACATAACACCCAGGCTTGAGAAAAATCACATTATAATTTTTGTGTTCTCACCGGGAATCGAGCCCGGAACCTTCCATGCGTGAGTCAAGCGTCTTGACCACTACACCATGGAGGCCGCCAATTTACTCCATATTTATGTTATATTTATTAATACATAAATACCAACTCTATTGAACCAAAGTTCTGTGTTGAGTTTGTTTGTTTGTTTGTTTGTTTGTCCGTCACATCTCCAAAATGGCGAGTCGTAGCGGCTTTCAATTTAGACACGTCATTTAAGATGCGGTTTCAAGGTTAACGTTGCTTTTTTCGAGTAAAATTTTATTCAACCTCTACTCGATAAAAACTCTTAAACTTTTATATAAATGCCTAGTGCGGCCCTGACATATTGCCCATAATCAACTGTCATTATCAACAGCAAACATACTTTAATTCACAAATTTATCCCCTTAATTGATATAAAATAGTATCTGAAGTAAATATGTTGATATAAGAAAAGTTTTAAAGCAACATAATACACGTGTCGGGACTATAAATGACAAAAACCAATGTAAATCATGAAAAAATATTCGGAATCAACTTGGGAAAACTGTCTCCTTTAACACCTTTGACGCTCCAACTGCTGCAAACAAACATACTGCAATTCACCATAGTCGATTTTTGTTTATTATAACGTAAATATCCAAGTTATTTACAAACAATGCCAAGCACAGCTACAAAAGCATCCGATTGAACCGTTATATTTATGATGTCAAATAAAACAAAATGGCCACCAATTGGTTGCTAGCCAACAAACCAACATCGCTTGCGTTTTACGAAACATAGTGTTAGGGCTTCTCTCTAGGTTACGCATTATTACTATGAGTGTAAAACACACTGGTGTGAATCGTATATTTAAGTAAATATAAATTGTAAAATGTACAGTACTCACCTTGCTCATGGTGAATAGAAATATGTAATTCCATAGAAAATCGCATTAGATTTATCGGATTAGTGTGTGGAGCAGGTCTCGGTGGAATAAGTTTATTTTAATACTATTATGTTTGTCGTAAAAGGAGTAATGGGTTTTCTTCGTGGCCATTTCGGATAGCATGGGTATTGGCGTACGGCGTATGGCGGTGCAGCTAATGCACACCTGTATGTTTATAAACACATGCAAATAAAATTACCAAATGCATTTTTTATGAATAGCACTTGTTGAAAGCATTTAGTTAATGTACACTCTTAATGCCATGTTGCAGGAGGCTCGGAATAGGGGTATGAGGACGATATATAAATGCGGCATATATACAAAGATTAGACATATGTTGACGGTACTGAACATGCTTACGGTAAAGCAAAGAGTAATTGAACGTAGTTATGCAGAAAACAGCCAGTCCACAGTTTCGAAAAAAATAAATATGGATGTTATCGGGTGCAGTAAGGTCAATTCTATGTTCTGCTAAAAAAAAGCCAGACCGCTTTCACAAAAAAAAACTGTATTAATCACCTTTTGAAAATGGTGTCGATCAAAAAAACGGCATTTCTCAATTTACAGAAAACACTCACAGCACTAGAAAAATCTTGCAGGACTTTAAAAATCACGTAAACTAGTCAAATACATAATTAGATTTTTATTTGTACTGTAAAAAAAACTAGTGTTGTTCATTATTTGTTAAAGTCAAAAACATTTCAACTGTTGAGGTAGTATAAGTTATACAGCTTTGGTCCCGTAAAAATAAAACATCTTTGAAACACCGCTACATGCGCTCCACCGACAAGCCATATAAATTGGCTCGGTGAATCTTGTAATTAATAATGTATTAGTTACGTTTTTTTGTGTTTTTACATATTGCACCTTTAGGACGAAAACGACTGAACTCAAAAAATCTACTTTTTGGGAAACTGCAAAAGAAGAATGTAAATTGTGACACCTTCGTATTCTTTCGTCGATTGTTTCGTATTTTTCGAAGAAAACACCAAATTTTGAGTTAAAAATTATACCGAAGGCATTCATCTATAAATAAAGCGTAATAAAAGTAAATTATAATAATTTCAGAGAGGCGAGCCCGATAGATCGGCCACATTATGCGCCATGAGGGTCTCCTGCACGACATCATGGAGGGAATGGCTGAGGGGACAAATAATAGAGGGCGCCCCAGACGGGAATATTTGGAGCAAGTGTGCGAAGATTTAAACTGCGCCTCATATGTCGAGCTGAAGAGGGCTGCAGAAAATAGAGACCAATGGAGGACGAGATGCAGGACTTTGCTGCAAACCAGTCCCCAGGATTGAGACTTCGTAGAAGATAATATGTTTAAACAATACATTTATTTCATGAATCATTATTATATTGAAAAACAACAAACAAACAAATACACTTTGATAAATAAGACGTAATTCGGCATTTTTATTAATTTTTATTTATTACCACCATGGAAAACGCAAATGTAAACAATTATTCTTTTCTCACTTAAAATGCTTATTTATTTTTTTGTCACATGCAATGTTTATATCTTTTCCATAATTTATGAAAACTTAATTTAAAAAAATGTTGTTTTTAATACTTATTATGTATGACTGTATGTTTTTTTTAATGAAAAAAAAGACAATGAAAAAAATTTTATTAGGTCAGCTCAGGTCACCAAACACATGTTTTAATTTATTCACGAAAAGACATAAACTTAAATAAGTCACTAATATTATCGGTAAGTCGGAACGAAACAATCACAAAGCTAAATTGGTCGTTTTAATGTTTAAAAAAATAATTAAAGTTGCCATTTGGATCGGAATAAAATCGACTCAACCGGCTTTCGGTCACTATATATTTGTCTGCGTTGCGTCCTTCACTCAGTAATATAAACACAACACTAATAGCGTCACTTTCGTACTGACATGGAACCTAAATTTTCTGAGCAACAAAGAGACCGATGTAACGGTTTTGTCCTATTCCCACCTGAATGTTGCATTTTTTTAAACGCAGAAAAGTGGATAATGTTTATTGAAGTCGTTTTATGATCTTAACTCATTTTAAGGTTTTTTTTAATTAAGTCGTTTTCGTTCTAAAGGTGCGATATATTGTACGTATTTTATTGTTTCCTTTTATTTTTAAATAATTAACCAATCAGAATCGAATTCGAATGCATGCAAACGCAATAACTACTTATCCACGGGCGGACGGTAGATTTCGGCAATACCTTTTTTTTCCTGCATGATCGGGAAAACAGGCATAAACCCCACAAGTTCCCAATACGGAAGACAAAGTATTTATAGAAAGTACAGTAATATAGTAAAGTTGGCAACAAACACAGATTGACCCATAATGACTTTTAACAATTTATACTTGGTACGGGTGAGTGGTAACCAATACTTGATTTAAAGATTGGAAAAAATGGTTGGTGTTGTTGTGTTTTTCTACTTGGTGCAGAAAATATAATTTGTTTTGTAAAGTTTGGTGCGTCTACTGATGAACGTTTTGAATTAGTGATGAACGTAGGTAAATTATGTCTGATAATTTACGCCGGTTTGATAAATAAATTAAATGGAAACGTTTTAACTTATCATTTTATGTAATAACAATTAGTTTTTAAGTTAAATCTTTAAAGGGCGGACATAAGAGTAAAATTGCAAAAGTGAAAGTTTTTATGAGAGCAAAAGACATTATTACTAATGTTTGAGTATGTCCAAATGCTAACAGACTGGCTGGATTTCCTCTCTAGGGAGTTACTTATATTAAAATTTATTTCAACAGAGAGAGAAAACATTTTTAAAAAGGGAATATGGAAGTTTAGGCATTTACAGGCCACTTTACACACAGTGTAACATTCACCATTCTGCCCATGTTTGAACACACACATTTCCTCAACTCTTTCATCTGTTGACTCTTTTTTTTATATTTTTTTATTAATAACAAATAAAAGTACAATATTACAACTAAATACAATTTTTTACATTAATCAAACACATGTATTTACATTAACGTTTCTCATTACGTAAAAGAAATGAAAAATTCTTGTGTACATAATGGGGAGTGACGTCTTACAATAGATTACTTTATTTTAATTAAAAATATTTTTAGATTAACATAAATAAATTACAAAAAATATATAAACGATGTTTTCAATCAGTGTTACATAAAGAAAAAAAAAACTTTACAAAAGTCAACAGTTGGAAGAGTTGAGGAAATGTGGATGTTCAAACCTGGGCAGAATGGTGAATGTTACTCAGTGTGTAAAGTGGCCACTTAAAATAGCCAATGACAGGCTATAAGCCTTGTAAACGCCTAGACTTCTATATTCCCTTCTCAAAAATGTTTTTCCTCTCTGTTAAAATAAATTTAAACATTATTACTAAGCCAATTATTTAGCTACAGAACTTTGCGAAATGGGTTATTGTTGATGGATTATTTCATCTGTGTAACCACTTTTAAGTTATTTTTACAAATAACTGAAATATTCTAGATTACAACTCGAACCTTTAAAGATGAGACAGAATTAAGTTTTTTTATGCTGCTAGAACTAACTTATACCATTTTTACGACTCAATGAATGATAAAAATGAGTCTACTTATATTACTGAGACCATCTTGTACTTTTTGTGTCACTGAAAATATGACACAAATGCGAATACTTATTTTATTAGAACCAAAGTTGAATAGGCACAAAGCTGTTTATATATGTTTTGAGTAGTCATATAAGCGTGCAGTTAATACCACTGATGCAGGCATACACTAGGGACATTTTCTCATATAAATCGTAAAATGAACAAATATGCAGTTATACTGTTAAGTCCGCCCATCAAAGAAATGTGAAACGGTAATCTTTACATGACAGATGACACAAAATTCGATACGGAATGTTGTGTCGATATCTTTAACAATCTGTAGGTGGTACAGTAAGAGCACGACGGAGAGGCGAAAGTTAAGGAAGTTAGAAAAATGAAGAGAAACGCTAGAGATAATATCGGTATTTTTTAGCTATTTTAACGTAAGCGGTTTTTATTGATTGACGAACAAGGAAATATCACAATATTTTATTTTAAAGTTTCAAAAAAATACGGGTCTATGAAATACAGTCATGAAAAAATATTTTTTGTAATTAGTAGCATAAAAAATATTTTAAAATTCTTAGTTTAAATTACTGCGAAAACGGCCATTGCATTAGCCGCGCCCCTAATATGTCACGATTTGGTTAAATTTTGTAATTGAATAGAACATCATCACGAATTTTGACGTCACAATCGTCAAGGCCAAGCATGTCGCGTTTTGGTAAAGCCATGTTTTTTTTTATCATTTTGATTTTAGTATTCAAACGTTTCTCCACAATAAACATACTGATTTTGAAAATAAAATATTTTTTTCTAAATCTGTTTCACTTGTATTGATTGGTAATCGTAGTATGTGATATTTTCCGAATATTTATTTTTATTTAAACTTAATGTAAAAAAATGTATGCACTTTGTCGGATTTACTGCCAAATGCAACCAGAATAGTCTGATTAAAACTTGTACATTAAATTTATAAAAATATGTGTATGCATATTTAGTTTAGAATTACAGCTGCTTTTCAGTAGGCAGATGGAGATTGTATATCTGTTGCCGCCAAATAGTTTTCACAAGTCTAAACTTCGAAATACTTTGTCCTTTATTTGAGATAACAAGATGTTACATCACCGTGTAAAGAATTGTTTTAGCACAGCCTTTTAAGAGTTAAAATCTAGGCCTGGGAGACGAAAATTAATTTACGAGGATCTGTAACAACAGACCCACACGGGTCGCAGTGACGTCAGGAGCTTATTAAGCACTGACTCACATAACTAAGAATACGAATAAACATGCAGCATGGCGGCTGCTAAATGTAGATCGATAAAAAGTGAAGTTATTTATAAAATTTATATTTGAAGCACTTATTTTGTAGTTATTCATAATAATAAAATAAACAACTTTGTTTTTTTTATTTTTTTAAAATTTATTTCTTAAGTTAGCTTATATTAAAACTAATATAAACTATTATGTACATTTACATCATCTATATATATTTACATTTCCTTACAGTAACTTATACATTTATTTTTAAATTCTTTCAGACACTTTTCATTCTTCATACATTCAGGCATCTCATCATACATTTTTAAACCCTTATACATCAAACAATTTTGCGACTCAGCTCTTTTCAATAATGGTAGTCTTATTTTATCCTTTTGTCTAGTAGCATATTCATGACAATTTTTGTTTAAGACAACTTTATCCTTAAAATATTTTGGTAATTTATCGTGAAAAAAATTATGTATAAATATCAACATATTAAATTTAAGTCTCCTTCTTACAGATAACCATTTTAGTTCATCTCTCATTTTTTTTACATTGCTATATTTATTTTTCTTAAGAACTATTCTCATCGCTTTATTTTGTACAATTTCTAGTTTATTTAAATTTCCTTCGTTTGCTAAAAATAATATTGTTGAGCAGTAATCTATATGTGGAAGAATGATTGTTTTGTAAATTAGTTCTGCAGTATCTTTATTTAATTTATTTCTCAATCTACTAAGGAAAAATATTTTTTTGATATTTTTTTATTAACGTGTTCAAAATTATCATTTAATGTCAATTTTGAATCAATTATTATCCCCAAATATTTCATTTCATTTTAAAAAACATTTTTTTAGAGATAAGAGTTTTGAAGATTGTACCCATCTCACTTTACGCTTTCCATCGTTACAAAGCAAAAAGGCTTGATTAATGAACTCTATAGTTTCGATGCAATATTTAGTAGACACTGTAAAAATAAAATAAGATATAATTTTTTAGTTGACTATACCTTGATAAAGAAGCTTGTGTAGCTTTGAAACCGGTCGGTAGGAAAAATAAAAAATAAGTGGTTAAAAAATGTATTATATTATTTATTTTATTGTTATTTTTAGAAGTCAAGAATAATTCGAACCAACTTTGAAATGCATTCACCTTTATTCAGGATACATAGATAATATGGAAATAAGTTTGAACTAATATTTGATATTTTCAATACAAACTCTTTTAATGAATTAAAACGTAATCTCACTAGTAATTTTTATGATTTGATGATTTTATTTTAAAATATTTTATTAATTTTAACTTTGTTTTCTTGGATGCGTATTTTTGTTTATTTCTTTATTTTAAGGTGTTGTATATTATATAAATTAACATTGGTGAATTTATAGTTAAATGGCAACTTCTTCTAACTAACTGCTAAAATAAAGGTGTTAATTAGATCATTTAAGTTTTCATATTGCTCCAAAAAACTTATTATTTATAAATTATTATTGTAGCATTATTTTTCTTTATGTTAACTTGATTTTGTTATCTTTTATTTGTCATATGTTATGTTGCTTTATTACTTTTTAATTGTTTTTTTTATATATATATTATTTTTTTTGTTTTTTTATTTTTTGCACAACAACAGGCCAGAAGGCTCAATTACAGTGGTGAATTACAACACAGAATACCCGCGCTTGAGAAAACTCCCATTATTTTTTTTTGTGTTCTCGCCGGGAATCGAACTCGGAACCTTCCGTGCATAAGTCAAGCGTCTTGACCACTTCATCACGGAGGCCGTTATTACTGTTTGAGTCAATTTTAGTCCCTGGTTTATTAGTCTCGACTGTCCTTTGTCTCGTTTTCGACCATTGTAGATTTATTTTTCATAATCCCTTTATAAAATATTTGTACGTATAATGATATTTAACAAATAACATGCGACAGGAAGCATGTTTATTATATTTACTTATCGTCGATATAAATAGATTTACAGCAATAGCTAAACGACGAGATTAATCTCACCACGTTTGCTGTCCTGTTTTGCATCTTATTGATATTATTCAATCGCGTATGTGTACAAGAGACACTCCTTGGATTGCCATTTTCTAACTGGTCGTTTATCTCGGCTCTGCTTACCATGGACCATTAAACCCCACGAGACAGAACTACGAAGTATTAAGCTTTGAATAACGATATATATCGAAAGATTAAGTGCATCCGAAATGAGATCACTTAGTAGAGTGATGCATTGGATGAAAGATAACATTTAATTTGCCCATGTTATTGGCTTCGGGTATTGAGGTAATTGAAAACACGGAAACTGGTCATGTCATGTTAATACCAAATTAGTTGCGCTTACCTTGCAGTAAATAACACATCCAACTCTTCTTGCACTGGTGGTACCTACGTTACAGACCTCAGGGCCTTACTTATTAGATTTCCTTATACCAGGTTTGTATTAAGAAATAAATATACCCGGATTAACTATTTATAACCGATATACAAAAAACAGCTTACTTATAAAAATATTTACTACCTAGAATAACAATTCACAGGTTATTTCATGCTTAATTTTTTTAAACAGTCAACACTGATATTTGCGCGTGCGCAGTAACTTTTGTAACAACACAAACAAACGTCAAAGTCAAATCGAGACTACTGACGGTGTAATCGAGAACATGGAGAAACCCGTTAGAAAAAGACATCAAAATTAGGAAGAAGAGGAGAAGTTAAAAACGAAGTCTATAGTTTATTCGTGTTTCTTTTTTATCACAATTAATTAAAGCACATACAAACAAACATATAGCATTTCAGATATTATTTGAACAAAACTTAAAAATCACTTAAATTGCATTGAGAAGGTCGCAGGACTTCGAAATTGTTTGAAATTAAAAAAAAAACTGATAAACTATCCATTTTGATTACCGAAAAATACGGCTTTTGACAGATCGCGTGCTTATTCCAGCGTTATACTACATAATGTGCAGGTATAAGTTTCTATGGTCGCTATCCCAGATTTATACTGAGTTTAACTCTATGTGAGGTTCATAAGTAATACTTTTTGCTATACCATCATTATTCCACCACTATTCTCAAGTTTAATTTTATACCCGATTTATAAGTAAAGCCCTCAGAGTAATAATGTGCATGCTATAGACTACCTGGTAAAAGAAGAAGTATACAAAATTGTAAAATTGTTTTCAGGCGTTGCCTAGTAGGTGAATTGGTTCGGTTGGATGAATCTCACCCACATGATAAAGGTTTCAGATCTTTTACTTCACTTCATCTTTTACTTCACAAAAGTCAACAGATGGAAGAGTTGAGGAAATGTAGATGTTCAAACTTAAATCAGACTATTACAGGTTATAAGCCCTGTAAATGCCTAGACTCCCATATTCCCTTCTTAAAATGTTTCCCCTCTCTGTAGCAACAAACTTCTATATTCTATCTCCGAAACGGCGAGTCGTAGTGGCCTGAAATTTGGACACGACATTCTAGATGCAATTTCTAGGTGCTATTTTCGAGTAAAATTTGAATCGACTTCTACTCGATTCAGACTTAAACTTTTTAAAATTAAATCGTAGAATTCACATGTCAAGACAATCAATGCCGAAAATCAATGTAAATAAAATAAAAATATTTATCGAAATCAATTTTTGTGAAAACTAACTCTTTTAACACGTTTGATGCTTCTACTGCTGCAACCAAACATACTGCAATTCACCGTTTATTTATTGTAACGAGTAATTATCTCAGCTATTTACAAACAGAGCCAAGCACATCGACAAAAGCGTCCGTTACGAGTCTGCTGTCAAACAAAATATAATAGCCGCCAGCAGAGTGAAGTTGTCGCTATCCAAAAATATGTAACGGTTTCCTTCTTTGCAAAATAACGATCGGGCTTCCCTTTTTTTTATTTTTTAAAAGGAATAACCTGCTAAGCCTCTATTTAGAGGCTTGTCAACAGGTGGGATAGAGGGGATACGGAAGGAGGTCATGAAAAATACACCACAACATGTACAATGTACAATACAAAATTTAAAAATATAGATTACACAAACATCACTCTGTCAGATTTAAAATTTACACTAAAAATGTATTATGTAACTCAGTAGACATTATAATAATAAATATGTACATCTCCCCTCCCCTCCTTATCCTCTCTTCAAGCATTTTTGTCCTTATCTTGTCCAATTTACAGTAACTTAATGTTTTTAAAATTAATATTTAAAAAATCTTTCATTATTGAGTACATGAAAATAACATTTTGATATGTATAAATTGTATGTATTTATTTGATATGTAATATATTTTCTTTACTAACTTTGTATACTATGTGGAAATCTGTTATTAGTTCTGAGTTTATACACTTTATCTGTTTGTTTACTAAAAATATGTATGTAGAACTGTTGATTTCCCTAATAAAATAAAAATAAATAAAATAAAAATAAAAGAAAACATCCAGATCAATTGAGAAAAAAGGATTTTTTCTTGCAACTGGCGGAAATCGAACCCGCGACGCTAGTTTCACATTTAGCCGTCTAACCAACTGCTTCACTTACGTATTCATAAATTCTTACTTATGCAAATCTTACTTATTCATAAAGGTGTATGTACCATTTGACGGTATTTACATAGGGAAATATTTTTTTAAAATTTAAACGAATATTTATTTCGTTTTAATTTTTTATTGTGAATTTTTTTGTAAATAAAACAAAAAAGAGAACGAATGTAGTTTTAATAAAAGATATTCACAGAGTGACGATAATTGAGCAATTAAAACTATTTAATAACACCTTAGCCAGTTATTAATGGGTTAATCTCGGGTGATGGCTCCTCCCTGTAATTAAGTATTAACCCATTCGCGCCACCGTAGATTGAGTTTCACTATAAACTGATTTATTGATAAATTGTTTAATGCCGCATGTCGTGTCAAAAGACATGGAGATGAGAATTTAACATAAACCTAAATGAATGTGGTAGTAATTTAGCCATTATCTCTTAAAAGACTGTGGTAAATAATCCTTTTGCGCGCGGTGATGTAACATCGTGTTTACACTACAGAATATTCTTAAGTTCAGACATTTGAGAAAAAAAACACGGTGACACACAGTTTGATAATTCCTTTTCCATAATTTATGCAAATAAACATATAATTTAGCCCTGTTATAGCAAAAAAAAAAAAAACACAAATACACCTGTCATATTACGCGCGTGCGTCCCTCATCACTATCATCAACCGACTGAAGACTAAATTTGTTTTAGACAACACCCGCCGTAGAACGGCGTCTCTGTCTTCCTTGTTATTTATTTATTTGATTTATTTAACTTTTTGTACATAATGTTATTTGTACATTGGCGGGCTTATTGCCAAATGCCAATTTCTTCCAACCAACCAATAAAATAAAAGTTTTATTTTTATAATTCAAGTTACAGAACATATTCAATAGAAAGAAAAAAAAAAAAGAAAAATAGAAATAAACGTATTTGTTTATAAATTACCTTAAATCAAAACTATTACTCGATGGGAAAAGGGAAAAAAGAGGAAAGAGGAAAAAGGAAAGGAGGAGAGATTAAGGAAGAGAATTATGACTTCTATCTTCGTGCTCTTTCTTGTATAAGGTATCTGTATGGACGTGTTGCCGAATTAGCGGATATTCATTCTTCGCGTAGCAAGGTTGATATGAAATATTGTCAAAAAGGGTGTTTTTACACTAGAATATTTCATAATCTCTAGACTGGTGCCTGAAGCGTAAGACTGATCACCTTACCTTAATGTAACAAAAATGATTAAGATACGCTGCGATTCTGTGCACTATGCACCATTGGTACGGAAAGAGAATGATGATGATACTGACGTATGACGTCTTGACAAATGCTGTGGAAGCGTGGGATGACATTGTTCGTACCAAAAGACCACTCAGAACTACTGAAATGAAGGTTTTAAGTGCCATCACTGCAAAAACACCCCGAGACCGAATCTGTAATACTGTATTTAGAAATACTTGTGAAATAGAGGATGGGGCAGATACAGAAGAAGATGCTGGAGGAACCATGTGGATTGAATTAGCAGCGACAGACTTACTGCAGCCGATGAAAACTCATCTGGACAACGTTTGGCTGGAAGACCACCAAAGAGATGGAGGAACAGTTAGAACTCATAATCTCAGAAGAACAACTGGTTTTCGTTAACATACGAGTTGATCTTAGGATGTCTTAAAAGATGAATAAAAAAAAAAAAGAAGAAAAAGGGGATATATGTTATTGTTTAGTATTCATATTTATATAAACCATGCAGTAAACTTTTTAACTTTCCTTTTAAAGCACTTTTTTTGCTATTTTTTTTTCTTCTCTTCCTCTTTTTTAAAAACAGCTATTTTTGTTAATTTACCTTTCTTTTATGTAGGTTAATATTTATATTTGTTACAGATGTAATCTTTCTTTTTTTTATAAATAAATAATGTTAACCATTGTATACTTTCGATGTTTTTGTTCTTTTTTAATATTATGCTCTTTTTTGTTGTATGTTTTTGTTTTATTGTAATTATCTGAAAGGTTCATGGAACCGTAAATAAATAAATGAGAAACTTCAGTCCTAAAGGAAATTGTTTTTTTTTCTTACGCCCGGTAAAAATCAAAGCATTAAATTATAGGTACGACAAAGTTTCTTGAAAATTTAGTCAAAAAAATATTTTAATAAAATTGAACTACTATGAACAACGTCACTAGTTAATATGAATCAACCAATTATAAGAGGGTTGTGGAAAGATTTCCGGTAATTTACCGTCAACGGATCAATCTGCAGAACTGACCGAGGAAAAGCGGCAGAGAACTTGAAACGTCATACGCGGAGTCATTTCAGAAATACTTAAATAATTAATAAATCGTAGCGCTGATAATACGATAAATGAAAATTTAAAAAATAAAAAGTTGGCTTAGTTTAATAGTCAATAAACAAAATTAAAAATTAAAAAAGACCGCTGTTATTATTTTTTCTAAATGAGCAAAAGGATTAACCTAAAACGAAGTAGACTTTTTTTCCGTCTTGACGGTCAAACCGGCAAATTTGCCCTAATTTGCAGTAAAAGCCTCAATTAAATAAATGATGCATTTACTAAAGGATTGCGTGTTGGGGGAGTACTGTGGGTGGTCTTGGGTGATCTGTTTATCCTAATAATATTACCATTCTACAACAGAGACGAATAACGTTTCTAAAAAGGGAATTTTGATGTCTACATATTTAGCTTCCTAATGTAAAAGAGCGAAACATGGAATTTTTAACATATTTGTTTTATTTAAATCAATCGAAAAGTTATTTAAATAATCCCTTATGGATTAGTATATAAATAAGTAAATAGACCGTTCATTCAATTAATATGTGTAAAGTATGATCAAAACAATATAAATTACATATTGTATACTATGTATGGTCAGCTCAATGCCTTTCAGGCATTGTGCACTGATTACAGCGGGAATTATAATTTAGTGGACTGTATGGAAAGTGTTACTCGCTTTTAAAGTTCTTATATGGAGCACTTCACTATTGCTGTAGCAAGGATACCGCTATCGTGTAGATGATGATGAATTGTATAATTTAGCTTGTTTATACAACACTAACTTCACTTTGTACGAAATATGCTGACGCAAGATATGATAAAGATTTATCAGAGACACAACTTTAACATGTGACTTGCTCACAGGACGGTAGAAGAACAAGAATTTGACATTGGAAAGATTTGGGTAGAAACGGAATATTTAAAGTCGTATATGAGTTGCTAGTATAAAAAATGTAAATTCAGTACTTAACAAACTATCTTTATATATATAATTCTTCTGAACGTGTTATGTCACTGAACTCCTCCTAAACGACTTAACCGATTTACGTGCGGTTTTCAACGAAATGTAGATTTATATGAAATGCACTGAGCGTGTTCGTAGATATTACAATTTTTAATCGAAACTGTAAAAAAAAAAGCTTTTTTTTGTCGACCTACCAGGGTTGCATTTGACGAGAATGCATGTAGAAAAAAATGGAAGAATGTTTTTTTTTGTGTGTTTAAATAAAGTCTGTTTTTTAATGTTTATAATCAACATTCGCTTTTTATGGATACCAATCGAATTTTTCCTTACATTCCTTATAATTTCTCCCCATTTATTTCTTTTACTGGATTTTTGGTTATAATAAAATAATATTAACTGACACTCGGAAATGAAAATGGCATTTATAAATAAAGTTCACCCCTGTTGGTGAGAAGAACTGAGTTTGACTTTTGCAAAAAGAATTCTTTATTTGAAAATGAATTATTTTATGTTTTGGAATTCAACCATAAACAAGTACCTAGGCACCTACTTATCAATGAAAAGTCTTTTTGCAAGATAATAGCAGGCAAGCCAACGTTCAGGTAGGACAACACCTTTCGGGTCCGCTAGTAAATTATAATATAAGAAAAAATACACAAAAAATATTATTATCTCAGATGGACAAGAGACAATACATTATTGCCCTGTCGGTAAGTTTCATCTTTCGAAAATTGAAGTAATTATTAATCTTTTGTAAATCTTTCTTTGCTGTACAAATACATCGACTGAGCTGTCTTTGGACTTTGAAAATTGGAATTGGAAAAAAATTATGAGAGAGGCTGTATGCTATCGAAATTCGATCGCTTGGGCAAATGTGTGGTAAAATGATGTATGATAGCTGCGTAAATGTCGGGATCCGTGCATTACGTAAGTCTGAGACTAGCATTGTCGACAAAATCAGGAAATAAGTTCTGTGTTGGTTTGGACATGTAGAGCGAATGGACAGCGAAAGAACGGCTAAAAAGGCTTTACGATGCGGATATTGACAGGCCGAGAAAGTCATGGCACAAAGCCAACCAATACTTGAAGATAGCAATCTCAAAATTCGGAATTATCGGTGTGCGTGCATGAGAAAATGAATGAATGTAGAGAAAGCGAGGTCTGTATATAAGACAAAGTGATATTGTATTGTATTTATTTTAGATATTTGTACAAAAAAAATTAACATCTAGTTACACCTTAACTAATAAACAATATATATAGGTATATGATATAAATAATTTCAAAAACAAAACATTGTTATAAAATCCAGACGCTTTTCGATGACACTCTATCTACCAAAATGGATGTTTGTTTTTAACAAAAATCATCGCCATCCCACGAAACGATGCTATAGACCCAGCATCCCTCATCTCTTTTGGCAACTCATTAAACATCTTAGGTCCTTTATGATTCAGATTGTTTTGAGTTGCCTGGATTTTTGTTTTGAGGAGTCTGAAACCCTCACCTCCCCTCGTATGATAGCATTGAATTTCGCCATTACGCTGAACATCACAGAACATATATTCGGGCAATAATTATTTTTTTAAATTTAAATATTAACAGTTAAATGTTTAAAATTATTCTTTGCTTTACCGAAAACATGCATGTATATATGGCGTCCTATCCTCTCTGCCTACCCCTACAGAGAAACAGCGTGATGGTTTATTTGTATTTACCGGGCTAATAACTAAGTTCAAGTGCCCACTTTACTCACGGTGTGACATTCACCATTCTGCCTCTGTTTATTTATAACCTTAAAATAGTGCACACATATTGTATTCGGTGTTTTAGGGCCAGATCGCGAAATTTCTGAGGAACGTTCCTCATGGTAAACTTGGGAAAAAAAAACTTAAATTATTGTAATAATTTTAAAATGGAGTCAATCCTTAATGTCTAGGACTAGCATCCCGTCCACAAAATAAATATTTTTTTCAATAAAATTTCTTGGCGAAAATTTAAAAGTTTTATGTTTATTTGAATTATTTCAATATTTAACTCTGCAGATTTTGTCTATTCTTTGTAGATTTTTATTGCAATAGAATATGGTGTGTTTTGAGTTTAAGACCCTGTTATTGTACATAAGTCCCAACCAGTTTGTTCCGACAGAGAAAAGCCTTATCCAGAAATACAGCAACATTGCTGTCTAACTTAAAAAGCAAGTAGCCAGCGTTGATAAATAATCATACTTAATATTGAGAAGCTCATTAAGATATAGGTGTTTTAGCTTTAGATTGCAATTTATTAGTACGGACAATAATCTTTATGACTTGCCATTCTGGTTCACAAGAGGGGGAAGTTTGATAACATTCTGTGTACATAATTATGTCAGCAGATTTACAATGTGATGGAAATTAATTCTGAAATGCCTATGCAGCATAGGCGTGCTACTCTTAAAAAACTTAAAAAATATTTTGAGTTTGTCTACAGAAATGTTTACAGACAAGTATTGAATTTCACTCCCTTGAAAGTTATCAAGATTTTACCACAATAGAGGCAGGGAACATTTTCAAAAATATTTATTTAACTTTTTGTACATTCATTTAGAGCGTTTATTATATTATAGCAAAATATTTATTTAAATAAAACTACTTTGTTTTTGACCTCTAATTTATTTTTTTTAAATTCCGCCTACGGGTTTCAAAGCAAACAAGCTTCTTCGCCAAGGTTTACGTAACTAATGAATTCTTTCCTATTTTATTTTTATCATGTTTACCAAATGACTAACACGTGGAGCCAATAAAACAATTTTTTTTTTCCCTAAAATGGTGGTAATTTGGCATGATTATTTTCGAAGCTAGACAGGAGTGGACTTAAAGGAATATTGTTAATTTGGTAATTAATTATTTTTTTCTTATTATGAATCGCGTTTTAAATTTCTAAGATTTCCAAGTTGACTTATTTTAATATTTTATTTTCAACATGAAGTACTTTATCAGATGGTTTGCAAATTCAGAAAAAATATTATTATTTAAGCATCTTAATATTTCTTAAAATTAAAGTTATTTTTTAAAGTTCTTAATACATCTTAAAGTTTCTTTTAATTAAAGTTTATTTTAGTTTTTCCAATGTATATTGAATCGCAATCATTACAATTTAATTGGTATATTCCAAATTTATTATATTTATGGACTTTGTCTTTGTGATTTTTAAACAAAATTCCTGTATAATTAGTTGTGTTGAATGGGAGGTTTAATGTTCGATGGTAGGAAATTAGATAATTGTTTGGAAAAAATGTCATTTATAAAAAGAATCCGCCTCCATAGTTTGGGTGGGTTTGTTTTATTTACTGTGGGAGTAGAATACAAATATTTATTTATAAGTATGCGTTTTTGTTTTTGTTTTTGATTCTATATTTCATCAAAATAATTCTCATTATATCCCTTATTATTAGTAATCTGTTTTATTGTAATAGGTTCTTTTTTTAAATTAGTATCATTTAAAGGAACGTTAATTAACCTATGTATCATATGTATCAAAAATAATAAAATAGTGGTTAAAAAAAATTGTTTTATTTATTTTATTATAATGAATAACCACAAAGTTAGTGCTTCTAATATAAAATTTATATTTAAATATCAATTTATTTATATGATGTTTTAAAAGTAGAATATTTTAATGTTCCAGCACTGACACCTGAAGCGGAAGACTGATATTCTTACGTTCACGTAACAAAAAATATCAATGCACCATTAGGTGCAAAATGACAGTAATGATTATGATAAGGAACCCGCACTATAGTCCTTAAAATATAGCTTAATTAGAATGAAAGTTGTCAGCAAAAGTGACGATATAACTTTGTAGTAACGTCTAATGAGTGATTTATATTGACACACAAAAAAGCATACGTATCTGGCATGTTCATTTGTTTTTTAAATACAATCTCGACATATAAATCAACATAAATATGTAAAATCAGCTTAAAAAATAAAGAAAAACTAAAATAAACCTAAAAATTACAACAGGGATGGAGAATACCTCAAATAAGGGATATGGAAGTCTAGGCATTTACAGGGCTTATGAACTGTTAATGGCTGGTTTAAGTAGCCACTTTACACACTGTGTAACATTCATCATTTCGCCTATGTTTGAACATCCATATTTCTTCAATTCCTCCATTTACTGATCCAGTTAAAATCCCGTCTTTTGTCTACAAACATTTGGATAAACTCAAACATTGTAATTATTATTAACGACGTTCTTTCGAGATTACATCATTTTGCCAAAATGTTGGAGATTTGACAAATTGATCAATGTGAATTAATCAAAAAAAAAAAAAAAAATTGATGTTGTTCATGAAAAAAAGTATATATGTCTTATTTTATAGTAAATAATTATCTTAAACACACTATAATTAAGTTATAATACAGTTGTGTTTGAGAACTTCTAGAACCACGGACGAGCGTTTTCTCGGTGGCTAATCTCCGCCTCGCAGTGTACTGATTGACTCGTTTGCCAATCATGCTTGAGGTCATGAGTTCGATTTCTTGCAGGTTCAACGCGGAATCGAGTTGTGGTCTCGTGGCTAGTGTCTCGGACTCACGGCTCAGAGGTCCGTGGTTCGAATCCCACTCTACCCCAACTTGATTTTCATTTTTTAATAGAAAATTATTTACAACTCGTTGAAAATGGCCCTCAAAATTAAATATTTAGGTAAATCATAAGAACGAAAATATTCCTTTTTATAAAAAAAAAAGAAATTAAAGGTCATCATCATTCCGTTTATTTAAAAAAATCGGTAAGCGGTTGTATACAAATTTGTGTAGACGTAAATGCAACCAGCATGACCTGCTACGTAAGCCTTTTTTTGACACTTTTCTTGTCTCTGTTTATTTAATTTTATACTCTCAGTATTTATTTTTTACGTTTTATGTATTATGTCTGCTTACTGTTCAATATAAATTTTATAATAAATAAGGACAAAAAACATCCATACTGTGTCTTCTTGGTGGTCCCATATATAAAAATATAACGTTTTTTAAAATTATTATTCATAATTTTCAATTTATTTATTTCAAAAACGTTTATGTACATAACAAAAAAATTCAATGCATACACAAAACAAAAAAATGAACACTAAAATTTAAATATACAAAAATGGTAAAAATAAAAAATACCCAGCAATTATAGAGAAAGAATGCAATCCTCTCTGAACTTTTTTTCACTAATATGAAAGATGTCAATATCCGAAGAGATACGGTTGAGTAAAGACATTGCTCTTCCTACTGGCATTACCATCGGCAGGTCGGTTCTGCAAGCAGGAAGATAAAACAGCTTAAGCTGTCTATGTCTAAGGTAGTCATTAGGAACATAAAGAAAAATACTCTCCGTTATACCTATGTTGATCGTAATACCACGGATCAATCGGAAAAAATACATAAGCAAGTATGCATTTCTTCTTTTCTCCTAACTATTGTAGCCAAGCATTCCCAGTATGAAGTCAGACGGGTACAACCACGGATAATTAATAAGGGTCTATAAAATACTTCCTAGTAAAAAAAGGAATCGAACCCGAGACCTCTTACATGATAGGCAATTGCGCTGACCATTACACCACGAGACCGACTGTATGTTATTCACAACGTCAAAATCCTTCGTAAAAACCACGCGACAATACACATACAAATAGTAAGCAAAAATGCCAAACATTGCAGACGAAACTGAATATCGACGTCACGAGTGTTACGATCGATTTGGTCGCATTTTCGTGAAAGCGTATTTCTTAACAATTTTTTAAAAATAATTATAAATGAAAACATTATTCCACAATATCCATATTGATTTTAAAAATACAATCAATTTTTCTAAATCCATTTCACATATTTTTATAGGTATTCGTAGTGTGTGATATTCCCCCATTGGCGTCCAAAATTTTATTTTTTGTAATGATTTCAAAGAGATATTTTTTTTTGTATTAATTAAATATGCGAATAAATTTCAATAAAAATAAACAATTATACACAAGCCTTTCATTTTAATGTTCCAAAATCAATTTGTGTGACATATATTATTATGTTTGCCGTGCGACCACTCGCGTCGCGTATTGAACGAGAACACATACAGTTAAATATTTTTTACATTTTAATTGCAATGTGTGAATTTCAATATAATATTTACATGATTAGATTACAGTAGATTTATTCTGCAGAAATGTGTTTAGGTGCAGCTATTTTGTAACGAGTATCAAAGTAAAAGATTATCGAAAGCTGTGAACACGCTAAACTTATCTCTTAGCTGAGAATAAACGATGCTGTCTGAGAAATAAATGACACAAACTTAGTCTAATCAGTTGACATATTTGTTTATTTATATACTATCAACAACTTAGGTAATCATGTAACCATTGTAGGTGTGATACAAACTGTAATCTATTCTCAAAACTGTTCCGTTATCTACGTACAGATCTCTCTATAATTATTCGTAAACACCCGGTGATTACATATCAAATGTTTTTTGTTTTAATGGTGAGTTTAAATTTTTGATTTCTGAATGTAGATTTAGTAGAGTTTTTGAACTTTTTATTTTTGAATTATGTTATCTATAGCTTGAAAACGATTATATATTTATCCTGTTTTTTTTTGAGATACACATTATAACCGTCAAGGAATTGCGAAAAAAATCAATTATTTTTCCAACAGGATATATTTAGGAAAATAAATAAACCCTGTATTATAATCAAACCACAAGTTTTTTTTTAAAAAGGAACATACTTGCCATCGTAATTTTAATATTTAGGTTTGTAAAGGAGTAGTAATTTGACACAACGGGTCACAGCTCTACGCAAAACTGATCCCTAGGAGTCTTTTTTTGTAACTAATTACTTCTAATGGCCGAAACTACTAAAAAAGAAGAAGATGTATGAATATAGATGAAGCGAGGTCTGTATACAAAGACAGTGATCTAGCATTTTATCCTCTCTGCCTATCCCTACGGGGAAACGACGTGATGGTTTGTTTGTTTATGTTTATTTTGTACAATAGTTATTTTTTACGGGTCTGGGTCAATTTCTTCATTAATATTATAATAATATTATATAATAATGTATAACGGGATTTTCACGTTAGTGTAATTAGTGTCCAAATGAAGGGGCGCGCACGTCTCGAAACCGGTAGACATAACAAAGTTGGCCAGTGGTTAAGTACAAATATTTACTAACAAGTATTTGGATATAAAGGTTAATGAGGACATCAAAATATTTCAATATGATCGGACATATTTGTAATATTATTAATTATACACATTTTTAAATAAGATAATAAATTATTCATGTGCATTGTTATCTTTGTAATTTATCACTAATAATTATTTTATCTCAATTATAAAATCGTTTAGCACGAAAAAAGTTTGCGATTAAATGTTATTGTTGTATTTAAACTTATCTTTTTGATGCCAATACTTCCTTTATAATAATTATTCTATTTTTATAATCCTAGATACATTTATTTACAAAACAAATTAAAGTGTTATGATTAAATCAAATAATAAATTATACATGTAGGTAACCATAGTAATGTAATATTGTGTATACTTTGTTGGTTTGATATTAAATTTTATAATTTACATCAATAAGATTGGATTAGTATTTAAAGCAATAACTTTGTGGCAAAGTATTTTACATAATGTTATGAAATATTTGTATATAACCACTTACCGACTTTTCTGTCTACCGGTTTTGAGATGTACCCGTCTCTTCGTCAGA